>NW_026288673.1:195000-197500 GCF_023373465.1 Oncorhynchus keta
ACAGTTTTGACTGGGCTGAGCGGGAACTGTACTTCCTCAGTGGTAGGGAGGCGAGCAGGCCAGAGGTGGATGAACGCAGTGCCCTTGTTTGGGTGTAGGGCCTGATCAGAGCCTGGAGGTACTGAGGTGCCGTTCCCTCACAGCCCGTAGGCGAGCACCATGGTCTTGTAGCGGATGCGAGCTTCAACTGGAAGCCAGTGGAGAGAGCGGAGGAGCGGGGTGACGTGAGAGAACTTGGGAAGGTTGAACACCAGACGGGCTGCGGCGTTCTGGATGAGTTGTAGGGGTTTAATGGCACAGGCAGGGAGCCCAGCCAACAGCGAGTTGCAGTAATCAAGACGGGAGATGACAAGTGCCTGGATTAGGACCTGCGCCGCTTCCTGTGTGAGGCAGGGTCGTACTCTGCGGATGTTGTAGAGCATGAACCTACAGGAACGGGACACCGCCTTGATGTTAGTTGAGAACGTCAGGGTGTTGTCCAGGATCACGCCAAGGTTCTTAGCGCTCTGGGAGGAGGACACAATGGAGTTGTCAACCGTGATGGCGAGATCATGGAACGGGCAGTCCTTTCCCCGGGAGGAAGAGGAGCTCCGTCTTGCTGAGGTTCAGCTTGAGGTGGTGATCCGTCATCCACACTGATATGTCTGCCAGACATGCAGAGATGCGATTCGCCACCTGGTCATCAGAAGGGGGAAAGGAGAAGATTAATTGTGTGTCGTCTGCATAGCAATGATAGGAGAGACCATGTGAGGTTATGACAGAGCCAAGTGACTTGGTGTATAGCGAGAATAAGAGAGGGCCTAGAACAGAGCCCTGGGGGACACCAGTGGTGAGAGCGCGTGGTGAGGAGACAGATTCTCGCCACGCCACCTGGTAGGAGCGACCTGTCAGGTAGGACGCAATCCAAGCGTGGGCCGCGCCGGAGATGCCCAACTCGGAGAGGGTGGAGAGGAGGATCTGATGGTTCACAGTATCGAAGGCAGCCGATAGGTCTAGAAGGATGAGAGCAGAGGAGAGAGAGTTAGCTTTAGCAGTGCGGAGCGCCTCCGTGATACAGAGAAGAGCAGTCTCAGTTGAATGACTAGTCTTGAAACCTGACTGATTTGGATCAAGAAGGTCATTCTGAGAGAGATAGCGGTAGAGCTGGCCAAGGACGGCACGCTCAAGAGTTTTGGAGAGAAAAGAGAGAAGGGATACTGGTCTGTAGTTGTTGACATCGGAGGGATCGAGTGTAGGTTTTTTCAGAAGGGGTGCAACTCTCGCTCTCTTGAAGACGGGAGGGACGTAGCCAGCGGTCAGGGATGAGTTGATGAGCGAGGTGAGGTAAGGGAGAAGGTCTCCGGAAATGGTCTGGAGAAGAGAGGAGGGGATAGGGTCAAGCGGGCAGGTTGTTGGGCGGCCGGCCGTCACAAGACGCGAGATTTCATCTGGAGAGAGAGGGAGAAAGAGGTCAGAGCATAGGGTAGGGCAGTGTGGGCAGAACCAGCAGTGTCGTTTGACTTAGCAAACGAGGATCGGATGTCATCGACCTTCTTTTCAAAATGGTTGACGAAGTCATCTGCAGAGAGGGAGGAGGGAGGGGGGAGGATTCAGGAGGGAGGAGAAGGTGGCAAAGAGCTTCCTAGGGTTAGAGGCAGATGCTTGGAATTTAGAGTGGTAGAAAGTGGCTTTAGCAGCAGAGACAGAGGAGGAAAATGTAGAGAGGAGGGAGTGAAAGGATGCCAGGTCCGCAGGGAGGCGAGTTTTCCTCCATTTCCGCTCGGCCTGCCGATCCCTCTCCCGCTAGAATGAACGATACGCATCCTCTAGCCATCTACTGATAGGACAGGCGCCTGTCAGTCACCAAGTGAGCGATGACAGGGATACCCCGCTGGTTTGACAGTCTGCTGTCTGCCCCGCCTCTCGGGTACTTGGGTGTGTGTTGTGTGTCCTGTGGTTGCAGTCAAATGTCTTTACACTACAGGTTGGTGGCGCCTTAATTGGATAGAATGGTCTCGTGGTACGTACAGGAACAATAGGTAGGTTAGTAGAGAGAGAGTCTCACACTGGTCCATAATATGATAAAAGAAAACGGATTGAAAAGCTATTGATACTTATATGTTATTTTTGATATGGTCTTTTCACAATGATTAGATGTACAGTAGTTCTATTGATTGAATCAAAGTGTTGACAATGGAGTCGTCAACTGCTGCTTCCTGTGTAGCGAAGCCCATGTTTAACACCTGCTTCCTTCTTCAATAACACCTGTACTACAGACAGCTGAGAAAATGCCTCTTAAAAGTGCCTCTTAAAACGAAGCTGGTAGCCTGTGGAAGTCAGCAGACTCTTGCAGGATTCTTTAAAGGCGCAGTGAAGGCAAAATTATTCTATGTTATTTATATCAGTGTTATTTCCTGACAGTTGCTGGTTGAAAATACAATCTAGCATTAGAATGTACCAGAGTCCACCTAAAATAGAGCTTGTTCGGCAAAAGAAACATCATCTTAACTCCCCTCCCCAC
>NW_026288673.1:202500-203566 GCF_023373465.1 Oncorhynchus keta
GGCCCAGCACACCAACATCAAAAACTCATCCCAACTGTAAAGTATGGTGAAGGGAGCATCATGGTTTGGGGCTGCTTTGCTGCCTCAGGGCCTGGACAGCTTGCTATCATTGACTGAAAAATGAATTCCCAAGTTTTTCAAGACATTTTGCAGAAGAATGTAATGCTATTTGTCCACCAATTGAAGCTCAACAGAAATTGGGTGCAGCAACAGGACAACGACCCAAAACACAGATGTAAATCAACAACGGCTTCAATAGAAGAAAATATGCCTTTTGGAGTGGCCCAGTCCTGAGCTCAAGCCGATTTTAGATGCTGTGGCATGACCTCGAGAACAGTTCACACGAGACATCCGAAGAATATTGCTGAACTGAAACAGTTTTGCAAGAGAATGGTCCAAAATTCCCCTGACCGTTGTGCAGGTCTGATCCGCAACTACAGAAAATGTTTGGTTGAGGTTATTGCTAAAGGAGGGTCAACTAGTTACTAAATCCAGGGTTCACATACTTTTTCGACCCTGCACTGTGAATGTTTACACAGTGTGTTCAATAAAGACATGAAAACATATAATTGTTTGTGTGTTATTAGTTTAAGCAGACTGTGTTTGTCTATTGTTGTGACCTAGATGAAGATCAGATCACATTTTAGGACCAATTTATGCAGAAATCCAGGTATTTCCAAAGGGTTCACATACTTTTTCTTTACACTGTATATAGGAACAACCTTAATTAATCCACTATCCATCCTATCTCATGCCAGTAGTGGTTTTATTCAGTCAAGCCTGTCTAACTCCTGGCACACACACACACACGCACACACGCCATGGCACAGCACGACAGGCAGCCAGATTGTGATTGGTGTCAGTGTGTGTGTGTGTTGTGTGTGTGTGTGTGTTCCAGTGATTGGCATGTTATTTAGTAGCGTGATAGGGCATGGAGCAGGCCGGGGGCAGGGCTGGCTGGCAGGCAGCACCTCGCAACGGCAACAAGGGAAGGTTAATTAATAAAGCTACAGATGGAGCCTAATTGGATTATGACTCAGTCACCGAGCTGGGGCAAGGAGGGTGT
>NW_026288674.1:0-19876 GCF_023373465.1 Oncorhynchus keta
GGAGTAGGTGGAGGAGAGGGGAAGAGAAGGTGGAGGAGAGGGGAAGAGAAGGTGGAGGAGAGGGGAGAGGAATAGGTGGAGGAGTAGGTGGAGGAGAGGGGGAGGGGAGGAGTAGGTGGAGGAGTAGGTGGGAGGAGAGGGGAAGAGAAGGTGAGGGGAGAGGGGAGGAGGAGCAGGTGGCAGGGGAGACATGGAGGAGAGGGGAGGGCAGGTGGAGGAGAGAGGAAGAGAAGGTGAGAGAGGGGGAGAACAAGGAGGAGAAAGGAGGAGAGGGGAGGAGGAGAAGGTGGAGGGAGTAGGTGGAGGAGTAGGTGGAGGAGGGGAGGAGTAGGTGGAGGAGAGGGGTGCATGGAAAGAGATAGATATAGGTGAGAGAAGGTGGAGTAGGTGGAAGAGAGGAGAGGGGAGGTAGAGAGGAGGAGTATAAAGGGAGGAGAGGAGGGATAGCCAGTGGGAGGAGAGGGGGAGAGAGAGGGAGGAGAAGGTGGAGGAGGAGAAGTTAAAGGAAAGGGAGGAGTAGGTGGAGGAGAGAGGGAGGAGAGGTGAGAGAGTGGATGGGAGAGAGTAGGTGGAGGTGGGAGAGGGGAGGAGGGAGAAGGTGGGAGAGAGGAGAGGTGGAGGGGAGAGGGGAAGAGAAGGTGGAGGAGAGGGGGAGGAAATAGGTGGAGAGAGGAGTAGGTGGAGAGAGAGGGAGGTGGAGGAGAGTGGGAGGAGTATGTGGAGGAGAGAGGGGGAGAAGGTGGAGGAGAGGGGGAGGAGGAGTAGGTGGGAGGAGTAGGGTGGAGGAGAGAGGGAGAGTAGGTGGAGGGGGAGAGGGGAAGGGAAGGGGGTGGAGGGGAGAGGGGAGGAATAGGTGAGGAGTAGGTGGAGGAGAGGGGAGGAGGAGTAGGTGGAGGAGTAGGGGAGAAGGTGGAGGTGGAGAGAGGAGGGTGAGAGGGGTGGGTAGGTGGAAGAGAGGGAGTAGGTGGAGAGAGGGAAGAGAAGGTGGAGGAGGGGGGAAGAGAAGGTGGAGGGAGAGGGGGAGGAGTAGGTGGGAGGAGAGGGGAGGTGGAGGAGTAGGTGGAGGAGAGAGGGAGGAGTAGGTGAGGAGGGGAGGTGGAAGGAGAGGGGAGGAGTAGGTGGAGAGAGAGGGGAGGAGTAGGTGGATGGGAGGAGTAGGTGGAGGAGGAGCAGTTGGAGGAGGGGAAGAGAAGGTGGAGGAGAGGAGTAGGTGGAGGAGAGGGGAAGAGAAGGTGGAGGAGAGGGAGGGAATAGGTGGAGAGAGAGGAGTAGGTGGAGGAGAGGAGGAGAGAGTAGGTGGAGGAGAGGGTAGGTGGAGGAGAGAGGGGAGGAGGATGTGGAGAGAGGGGAAGAGTAGGTGGAGGGGAGAGGGAGGAGGAGAGGAGAGGGAGAAGGTGGGGGAGGAGTAGTTGGGGAAAGGAGGAGTAGGTGGGAGGAGAGAGGGGAGGAGTATGTGGAGAGAGAGAGAGAGAAGGGATGGGAGGAAGATGGAGGAGGATTGGAGGGGGAGTAGATGGAGGGGAGGAGTAGTTGGAGGTGAGGAGTAGGTGGAGGAGAGGGGAGGAGGTGGAGGAGAGGGAAGGAGTAGGGGGAGGGAAGGAGTAGGTGGAGGGGAGGTGTAGGTGGAGGAGGAGTAGTTGGACGGGAGGGGAGGAGTAGGTGGAGGAGGAGTAGTTGGAGGGGAGGAGTAGGTGGAGGGGAGGGGAGGAGTCGGTGGAGGGCAGGAGTAGGTGGAGGAGGAGTAGTTGGACGGGAGGAGTAGGTGGAGGGGAGGGGAGGAGTAGGTGGAGGGGAGGAGTAGGTGGAGGAGGAGTAGTTGGAGGGGAGGAGTAGGGTGGGAGGAGGGGAGGAGTCGGTGGAGGGCAGGAGTAGGTGGAGGAGGAGTAGTTGGACGGGAGGGGAGGAGTAGGTGGAGGAGGAGTAGGTGGAGGAGTAGTTGGAGGGGAGGAATAGGTGGAGGGGGAGGAGTAGGTGGAGGGGAGGAGTAGGTGGAGGAGGAGTAGTTGGAGGGGAGGAGTAGGTGGAGGAGGAGTAGTTGGAGGGGAGGGGAGGAGTAGATGGAGGGAGGGGAGGAGTAGGTGGAGGAGGCATAGTTGGAGGAGTAGGTGGAGGAGAGGGGAGGAGGTGGAGGAGAGGGGAGGAGTAGGTGGAGGAGGAGTAGTTGGCGGGGAGGAGTAGGTGGAGGAGGAGTAGTTGGAGGGGAGGAGTAGGTGGAGGAGGAGTAGTTGGAGGGGAGGAGTAGGTGGAGGGGAGGGGAGGAGTAGGTGGAGGAGGAGTAGGTGGGAGGAGGAGTAGGTGGAGGGGAGGAGAGGGGTAGGTGGAGGAGGAGTAGGTGGAGGAGACGGGTAGGTGGAGGAGGAGTAGGTGGAGGGGAGGGGAGGAGTAGGTGGAGGAGGAGTAGGTGGAGGAGGAGTAGGTGGCGGGGAGGAGTAGGTGGAGGAGGAGTAGGTGGAGGAGGGGTTGGTGGAGGAGGAGTAGGTAGAGGAGAGGGGAGGAGTAAGTGGAGGAGGAGGAGGAGGAGGTAGAGGAGAGGGGAGGAGTAGGTGGAGGAGGAGTAGGAGGACTAGGAGCAGGTTGAGTTGTATGGCTGGTTAACGGAGAGGTCTAGGAGCAGGTTGAGTTGTATGGCTGGTTAACGGAGAGGTCTAGGAGCAGGTTGAGTTGTATGGCTGGTTAACGGAGAGGTCTAGGAGCAGGTTGTATGGCTGGTTAACGGAGAGGTCTAGGAGCAGGTTGAGTTGTATGGCTGGTTAACGGGAGAGGTCTAGGAGCAGGTTGAGTTGTATGGCTGGTTAACGGAGAGGTCTAGGAGCAGGTTGGTTGAGTTGTATGGCTGGTTAACGGGAGAGGTCTAGGAGCAGGTTGAGTTGTATGGCTGGTTAACGGAGAGGTCTAGGAGCAGTTGAGTTGTATGGCTGGTTAACGGAGAGGTCTAGGAGCAGGTTGAGTTGTGCCTGGTTAATGGCTGGTTAACGGGAGAGGTCTAGGAGCAGGTTGAGTTGTATGGCTGGTTAACGGGAGAGGTCTAGGAGCAGGTTGAGTTTATGGCTGGTTAACGGAGAGGTCTAGGAGCAGGTTGAGTTGTATGGCTGGTTAACGGAGAGGTCTAGGAGCAGGTTGAGTTGTATGGCTGGTTAACGGAGAGGTCTAGGAGCTGGTTAAGTTGAGTTGTATGGCTGGTTAACGGGAGAGGTCTAGGAGCAGGTTGAGTTGTATGGCTGGTTAACGGAGAGGTCTAGGAGCAGGTTGAGTTGTATGGCTGGTTAACGGAGAGGTCTAGGAGCAGGTTGAGCTGTATAACGGCTGGTCTAGGAGCAGGTTTGTATGCCTAAGGAGTCAGGTTGAGGTTGTATGGCTGGTTAACGGAGAGGTCTAGGAGCAGGTTGGTTGTATGGCTGGTTAACGGAGAGGTCTAGGAGCAGTTGTATGGAGTAACGGAGAGGTCTAGGGAGCAGGTTGAGTTGGCTGGTTAACGGAGAGGTCTAGGAGCAGGTTGAGTTGTATGGCTGGTTAACGGAGAGGTCTAGGAGCAGGTTGAGTTGTATGGCTGGTTAACGGAGAGGTCTAGGAGCAGGTTGAGTTGTATGGCTGGTTAACGGAGAGGTCTAGGAGCAGGTTGAGTTGTATGGCTGGTTAACGGAGAGGTCTAGGAGCAGGTTGAGTTGTACGGGGCTGGTTAACGGAGAGGTCTAGAGAGCAGGTTGTCTATGGTTGGTTAACGGGAGAGGTCTAGGAGCAGGTTGAGTTGTATGGCTGGTTAACGGAGAGGTCTAGGAGCAGGTTGAGTTGTATGGCTGGTTAACGGGAGAGGTCTAAAACAGGAGCAGGTTGAGTTGTATGGCTGGTTAACGGAGAGGTCTAGGAGCAGGTTGAGTTGTATGGCTGGTTAACGGAGAGGTCTAGGAGCAGGTTGAGTTGTATGGCTGGTTAACGGGAGAGGTCTAGGGAGCAGGTTGAGTTGTATGGCTGGTTAACTTAGGAGCAGGAGAGGTCTAGGAGCAGGTTGAGTTGTATGGCTGGTTAACGGGAGAGGTCTAGGGAGCAGGTTGAGTTGTATGGCTGGTTAACGGAGAGGTCTAGGAGCAGGTTGAGTTGTATGGCTGGTTAAGGGAGAGGTCTAGGAGCAGGTTGAGTTGTATGGCTGGTTAACGGGAGAGGTCTAGGAGCAGGTTGAGTTGTATGGCTGGTTAACGGAGAGGTCTAGGAGCAGGTTGAGTTGTATGGCTGGTTAACGGAGAGGTCTAGGAGCAGGTTGAGTTGTATGGCTGGTTAACGGGAGAGGTCTAGGAGCAGGTTGAGTTGTATGGCTGGTTAACGGAGAGGTCTAGGGAGCAGGTTGAGTTGTATGGCTGGTTAACGGGAGAGGTCTAGGAGCAGGGTTGGAGTTGTATGGCTGGTTAACGGAGAGGTCGAGCAGGTTGAGTTGTATGGCTGGTTAACGGGAGAGGTCTAGGAGCAGGTTGAGTTGTATGGCTGGTTAATGGGAGAGGTCTAGGAGCAGGTTGTATGGCTGGTTAACGGAGAGGTTCAGGAGCAGGTTGAGAGAGAGAGAGAGAGAGAGGAGAGAGAGAGAGAGAGAGAGAGAGAGAGAGAGAGAGAGAGAGAGAGAGAGAGAGAGAGAGAGAGAGAGAGAGAGAGAGAGAGAGAGAGAGAGAGAGAGAGAGAGAGAGAGAGAGGAGAGAGAGAGAGAGAGAGAGAGAGAGAGAGAGAGAGAGAGAGAGAGAGAGAGAGAGAGAGAGAGAGAGAGAGAGAGAGAGAGAGAGAGAGAGAGAGAGAGAGAGAGATTCTCTCATACAGGGAGAAACACAGGTGTGTGCGCTACCTTGTGTACCTGTATGAGAGAATATGTCTGTGTGAGTGGGCTTGCTGTGTCATCCTCTCACTCTCTCTCACTGTCCTTCTGTTCAGCGGCCGTTAGCCTAGCGGTTAGCGCATTGGGCCAGTAACCGACAGGTTGCTAGATCAAATCCCCGAGCTGAAAAGGTCAAATCTGTCGTTCTGCCACCTGAAGAAGGCCGTTCACCCCCTGTTCCTAGGCCGTCATTGTAAATAAGAATTTGTTCTTAACTGACTAGTTAAATAAAGGTTTGAAAAAACCAATAATAATAATAAATAAATAAAAGCTGTCTCCTCTCTTCTTCATTCCTCAGCCCTGCACGGTTTGACGACGACCAGCCGCTCTTAACAGTGGTGGCCACATTATCCTCACAAAGCCAAGTGGAGTATTTCATTCATTTGACAAAGTTGTGTTGTCGTTCCTAGCATCACATCCAGATGTTATCAGGATTTCCTAGACGAAAGAGAAGGGAGGGAGGGAGGGGTTGGGGGTGTTGAGAGAATATAGATTCGTTTCTGATACCCTTTCAGTGACTTGCCACAAAATCCCAGATACAGTATATATAACCAGAATATAACCAGAATACTGTAACAAGTAATTATGGAAAACACACAGAAACACTGTATTGATTTAGATCATCTGTGACAGGATTACTCCTGTTGGATTGACACACACACACACACACACACACACACACACACACACACACACACACAGCGGGAGACGAGGAGAATGAGGCACGCTCCTACGACACGCCTCAGAGGTGCCGCCAGGAGCCGTCTGACATCATGTTACCTAAGCAACAGGCAGGGAGAGGGGAGGAGGGCTTGAATTGGCTGGGTGGATGACTCACACTCTGCATTGTAAGCGCTCTCTCTATCTCTCCCTCTCTCTCTCTCCCTCTCTCTCTCCCCCCCTCATATCTTCCTGCCTCCAGTCTCTTGCTCTAATAATAGGAAAGCTTTAGTGCAAATAGTTTTTCCTACAGTTTTCTCATCTCCCCTTGATCCCTCACGCCCTCCATCCATACTCTACTCAGCAAACTGGATGCAGTCTATCACAGTGCTATCCATTTTGTCACCAAAGCCCCTTATACCACCCACCACTGCGACCTGTGTGCTCTAGTCGGCTGGCCCTCGCTACATATTCGTCGCCAGACCCACTGGCTCCAGGTCATCTATAAGTCTATGCTAGGTAAAGCTCTGCCTTATCTTAGCTCACTGGTCACGATAACAAACCCACCCGTAGCATGCGCTCCAGCAGGTATATCTCACTGGTCATCCACAAAGCCAGCACCTTCTTTGGCCGCCTTTCCTTCCAGTTCTCTGCTGCCAGTGACTGGAATGAATTGCAGAAATCGCTGAAACTGACAAGGTAAAAATCTGTCATTCTACCCCTGAACAAGGCAGTTAACCCACTGTTCCTAGGCCGTCATTGTAAATAAACTAGCTGAAGCTGGAGACTTATATTTCCTCGCTAACTTTAAACATCAGCTATCTGAGCAGCTAACCGATCGCTGTAAATAGCCCACCCAGTCTACCTACCTCATCCCCATATTGTTTTTATTTACTTTTCTGCTCTTTTGCACACCAGTATTTCTCCTTGCACATCACTATCTGCTCATCTATCACTCCAGTGTAATTACCTTGCTACTATGGCCTGTTTAGTGCCTCACCTCCTCACAACATTTACACACACTGTATATAGACTTTCTATTTTCTATTGTTGACGCTGGTTTACTCCTTGTGTAACTCTGTGTTGTTGTTTATGTGTAACTCTGTGTTGTTGTTTATGTGTAACTCTGTGTTGTTGTTTAAGTCTGTGTTGATGTTTATGTGTAACTCTGTGTTGTTGTTTATGTGTAACTCTGTGTTGTTGTTTATGTGTAACTCTGTGTTGTTGTTTCTGTGTAACTCTGTGTTGTTGTTTATGTGTAACTCTGTGTTGTTGTTTATGTGTAACTCTTGTTTATGTGTAACTCTGTGTTGTTGTTTGTGTGTAACTCTGTTGTTGTTTATGTGTAACTCTGTGTTGTTGTTTATGTGTAACTCTGTTGTTGTTGTTGTTTATGTGTAACTCTGTGTTTATGTGTAACTCTTGTTGTTTATGTGTAACTCTGTGTTGTTGTTTATGTGTAACTCTGTGTTGTTGTTTGTGTAACTCTGTGTTGTTGTTTATGTGTAACTCTGTGTTGTTGTTTATGTGTAACTCTGTTGTTGTTGTTGTTTATGTGTAACTCTGTGTTGTTGTTTATGTGTAACTCTGTGTTGTTGTTTATGTGTAACTCTGTGTTGTTGTTTATGTGTAACTCTGTGTTGTTGTTTATGTGTAACTCTGTGTTGTTGTTTATGTGTAACTCTGTGTTGTTGTTTATGTGTAACTCTGTGTTGTTGTTTATGTGTAACTCTGTGTTGTTGTTTATGTGTAACTCTGTGTTGTTGTTTATGTGTAACTCTGTGTTGTTGTTTATGTGTAACTCTGTTGTTGTTGTTGTTTATGTGTAACTCTGTGTTGTTGTTTATGTGTAACTCTGTGTTGTTGTTTCTGTGTAACTCTGTGTTGTTGTTTCTGTGTAACTCTGTGTTGTTGTTTGTGTCACACTGCTTTGCTTTATCTTGGCCAGGTCGCAGTTGGAAATGAGAACTTGTTTTCAACTGGCCCACCTGGTTAAATTTCAAAAATATATATAATAATAGACTGGATCACAGCAGACCACAGGGAATAGAGACAGACTGGAGGAATGACAGTGATTGTGGTGAATAGAGACAGACTGGAGGAATGACAGTGATTGTGGTGAATAGAGACAGACTGGAGGAATGACAGTGATTGTGATGAATAGAGACAGACTGGAGGAATGACAGTGATTGTGATGAATAGAGACAGACTGGAGGAATGACAGTGATTGTGGTGAATAGAGACAGACTGGAGGAATGACAGTGATTGTGGTGAATAGGGACAGACTGGAGGAATGACAGTGATTGTGATGAATAGAGACAGACTGGAGGAATGACAGTGATTGTGGTGAATAGAGACAGACTGGAGGAATGACAGTGATTGTGGTGAATAGAGACAGACTGGAGGAATGACAGTGATAGTGGTGAATAGAGACAGACTGGAGGAATGACAGTGATTGTGGTGAATAGGACAGACTGGAGGAATGACAGTGATTGTGGTGAATAGAGACAGACTGGAGGAATGACAGTGATTGTGGTGAATAGAGACAGACTGGAGGAATGACAGTGATTGTGGTGAATAGAGACAGACTGGAGGAATGACAGTGATTGTGGTGAATAGGGACAGACTGGAGGAATGACAGTGATTGTGATGAATAGAGACAGACTGGAGGAATGACAGTGATTGTGGTGAATAGAGACAGACTGGAGGAATGACAGTGATTGTGGTGAATAGAGACAGACTGGAGGAATGACAGTGATTGTGGTGAATAGAGACAGACTGGAGGAATGACAGTGACTGTGATGAATAGAGACAGACTGGAGGAATGACAGTGATTGTGGTGAATAGGACAGACTGGAGGAATGACAGTGATTGTGGTGAATAGAGACAGACTGGAGGAATGACAGTGATTGTGGTGAATAGAGACAGACTGGAGGAATGACAGTGACTGTGATGAATAGAGACAGACTGGAGGAATGACAGTGATTGTGGTGAATAGGACAGACTGGAGGAATGACAGTGATTGTGGTGAATAGAGACAGACTGGAGGAATGACAGTGATTGTGGTGAATAGAGACAGACTGGAGGAATGACAGTGATTGTGGTGAATAGAGACAGACTGGAGGAATGACAGTGATTGTGGTGAATAGAGACAGACTGGAGGAATGACAGTGATTGTGGTGAATAGAGACAGACTGGAGGAATGACAGTGATTGTGGTGAATAGAGACAGACTGGAGGAATGACAGTGATTGTGGTGAATAGAGACAGACTGGAGGAATGACAGTGATTGTGGTGAATAGAGACAGACTGGAGGAATGACAGTGATTGTGGTGAATAGAGACAGACTGGAGGAATGACAGTGATTGTGGTGAATAGGACAGACTGGAGGAATGACAGTGATTGTGGTGAATAGAGACAGACTGGAGGAATGACAGTGATTGTGGTGAATAGAGACAGACTGGAGGAATGACAGTGATTGTGGTGAATAGAGACAGACTGGAGGAATGACAGTGATTGTGGTGAATAGGGACAGACTGGAGGAATGACAGTGATTGTGGTGAATAGAGACAGACTGGAGGAATGACAGTGATTGTGGTGAATAGAGACAGACTGGAGGAATGACAGTGATTGTGGTGAATAGAGACAGACTGGAGGAATGACAGTGATTGTGGTGAATAGAGACAGACTGGAGGAATGACAGTGATTGTGGTGAATAGAGACAGACTGGAGGAATGACAGTGATTGTGGTGAATAGAGACAGACTGGAGGAATGACAGTGATTGTGGTGAATAGAGACAGACTGGAGGAATGACAGTGATTGTGGTGAATAGAGACAGACTGGAGGAATGACAGTGATTGTGGTGAATAGAGACAGACTGGAGGAATGACAGTGATTGTGGTGAATAGAGACAGACTGGAGGAATGACAGTGATTGTGGTGAATAGAGACAGACTGGAGGAATGACAGTGATTGTGGTGAATAGAGACAGACTGGAGGAATGACAGTGATTGTGATGAATAGAGACAGACTGGAGGAATGACAGTGATTGTGGTGAATAGAGACAGACTGGAGGAATGACAGTGATTGTGATGAATAGAGACAGACTGGAGGAATGACAGTGATTGTGGTGAATAGAGACAGACTGGAGGAATGACAGTGATTGTGATGAATAGAGACAGACTGGAGGAATGACAGTGATTGTGGTGAATAGAGACAGACTGGAGGAATGACAGTGATTGTGGTGAATAGAGACAGACTGGAGGAATGACAGTGATTGTGGTGAATAGGACAGACTGGAGGAATGACAGTGATTGTGGTGAATAGAGACAGACTGGAGGAATGACAGTGATTGTGGTGAATAGAGACAGACTGGAGGAATGACAGTGATTGTGGTGAATAGAGACAGACTGGAGGAATGACAGTGATTGTGGTGAATAGAGACAGACTGGAGGAATGACAGTGATTGTGGTGAATAGGGACAGACTGGAGGAATGACAGTGATTGTGGTGAATAGAGACAGACTGGAGGAATGACAGTGATTGTGGTGAATAGAGACAGACTGGAGGAATGACAGTGATTGTGGTGAATAGAGACAGACTGGAGGAATGACAGTGATTGTGGTGAATAGAGACAGACTGGAGGAATGACAGTGATTGTGGTGAATAGAGACAGACTGGAGGAATGACAGTGATTGTGGTGAATAGAGACAGACTGGAGGAATGACAGTGATTGTGGTGAATAGAGACAGACTGGAGGAATGACAGTGATTGTGGTGAATAGAGACAGACTGGAGGAATGACAGTGATTGTGATGAATAGAGACAGACTGGAGGAATGACAGTGATTGTGGTGAATAGAGACAGACTGGAGGAATGACAGTGATTGTGGTGAATAGAGACAGACTGGAGGAATGACAGTGATTGTGGTGAATAGAGACAGACTGGAGGAATGACAGTGATTGTGGTGAATAGAGACAGACTGGAGGAATGACAGTGATTGTGGTGAATAGAGACAGACTGGAGGAATGACAGTGATTGTGGTGAATAGAGACAGACTGGAGGAATGACAGTGATTGTGGTGAATAGAGACAGACTGGAGGAATGACAGTGATTGTGGTGAATAGAGACAGACTGGAGGAATGACAGTGATTGTGGTGAATAGAAGACAGACTGGAGGAATGACAGTGATTGTGGTGAATAGAGACAGACTGGAGGAATGACAGTGATTGTGGTGAATAGAGACAGACTGGAGGAATGACAGTGATTGTGGTGAATAGAGACAGACTGGAGGAATGACAGTGATTGTGGTGAATAGAGACAGACTGGAGGAATGACAGTGATTGTGGTGAATAGAGACAGACTGGAGGAATGACAGTGATTGTGGTGAATAGGGACAGACTGGAGGAATGACAGTGATTGTGGTGAATAGAGACAGACTGGAGGAATGACAGTGATTGTGGTGAATAGAGACAGACTGGAGGAATGACAGTGATTGTGGTGAATAGAGACAGACTGGAGGAATGACAGTGATTGTGGTGAATAGAGACAGACTGGAGGAATGACAGTGATTGTGGTGAATAGAGACAGACTGGAGGAATGACAGTGATTGTGGTGAATAGAGACAGACTGGAGGAATGACAGTGATTGTGGTGAATAGAGACAGACTGGAGGAATGACAGTGATTGTGGTGAATAGAGACAGACTGGAGGAATGACAGTGATTGTGGTGAATAGAGACAGACTGGAGGAATGACAGTGATTGTGGTGAATAGAGACAGACTGGAGGAATGACAGTGATTGTGGTGAATAGAGACAGACTGGAGGAATGACAGTGATTGTGGTGAATAGGGACAGACTGGAGGAATGACAGTGATTGTGGTGAATAGAGACAGACTGGAGGAATGACAGTGATTGTGGTGAATGAATAGAGACAGACTGGAGGAATGACAGTGATTGTGGTGAATAGAGACAGACTGGAGGAATGACAGTGATTGTGGTGAATAGAGACAGACTGGAGGAATGACAGTGATTGTGGTGAATAGAGACAGACTGGAGGAATGACAGTGATTGTGGTGAATAGAGACAGACTGGAGGAATGACAGTGATTGTGGTGAATAGAGACAGACTGGAGGAATGACAGTGATTGTGGTGAATAGAGACAGACTGGAGGAATGACAGTGATTGTGGTGAATAGAGACAGACTGGAGGAATGACAGTGATTGTGACAGTGAATAGAGACAGACTGGAGGAATGACAGTGATTGTGGTGAATAGAGACAGACTGGAGGAATGACAGTGATTGTGGTGAATAGAGACAGACTGGAGGAATGACAGTGATTGTGGTGAATAGAGACAGACTGGAGGAATGACAGTGATTGTGGTGAATAGAGACAGACTGGAGGAATGACAGTGATTGTGGTGAATAGAGACAGACTGGAGGAATGACAGTGATTGTGGTGAATAGAGACAGACTGGAGGAATGACAGTGATTGTGGTGAATAGAGACAGACTGGAGGAATGACAGTGATTGTGGTGAATAGAGACAGACTGGAGGAATGACAGTGATTGTGGTGAATAGAGACAGACTGGAGGAATGACAGTGATTGTGGTGAATAGAGACAGACTGGAGGAATGACAGTGATTGTGGTGAATAGAGACAGACTGGAGGAATGACAGTGATTGTGGTGAATAGAGACAGTGATTGTGGTGAATAGAGACAGACTGGAGGAATGACAGTGATTGTGGTGAATAGAGACAGACTGGAGGAATGACAGTGATTGTGGTGAATAGAGACAGACTGGAGGAATGACAGTGATTGTGGTGAATAGAGACAGACTGGAGGAATGACAGTGATTGTGGTGAATAGAGACAGACTGGAGGAATGACAGTGATTGTGGTGAATAGAGACAGACTGGAGGAATGACAGTGATTGTGGTGAATAGAGACAGACTGGAGGAATGACAGTGATTGTGGTGAATAGAGGCAGACTGGAGGAATGACAGTGATTGTGGTGAATAGAGACAGACTGGAGGAATGACAGTGATTGTGGTGAATAGAGACAGACTGGAGGAATGACAGTGATTGTGGTGAATAGAGACAGACTGGAGGAATGACAGTGATTGTGGTGAATAGAGACAGACTGGAGGAATGACAGTGATTGTGATGAATAGAGACAGACTGGAGGAATGACAGTGATTGTGGTGAATAGAGACAGACTGGAGGAATGACAGTGATTGTGGTGAATAGAGACAGACTGGAGGAATGACAGTGATTGTGGTGAATAGAGACAGACTGGAGGAATGACAGTGATGAATAGAGACAGACTGGAGGAATGACAGTGATTGTGGTGAATAGAGACAGACTGGAGGAATGACAGTGATTGTGGTGAATAGAGACAGACTGGAGGAATGACAGTGATTGTGGTGAATAGAGACAGACTGGAGGAATGACAGTGATTGTGGTGAATAGAGAAGACTGGAGGAATGACAGTGATTGACTGGAGGAATGACAGTGATTGTGGTGAATAGAGACAGACTGGAGGAATGACAGTGATTGTGGTGAATAGAGACAGACTGGAGGAATGACAGTGATTGTGGTGAATAGAGGCAGACTGGAGGAATGACAGTGATTGTGGTGAATAGAGACAGACTGGAGGAATGACAGTGATTGTGGTGAATAGAGACAGACTGGAGGAATGACAGTGATTGTGGTGAATAGAGACAGACTGGAGGAATGACAGTGATTGTGGTGAATAGAGACAGACTGGAGGAATGACAGTGATTGTGGTGAATAGAGACAGACTGGAGGAATGACAGTGATTGTGGTGAATAGAGACAGACTGGAGGAATGACAGTGATTGTGGTGAATAGAGACAGACTGGAGGAATGACAGTGATTGTGGTGAATAGAGACAGACTGGAGGAATGACAGTGATTGTGGTGAATAGAGACAGACTGGAGGAATGACAGTGATTGTGATGAATAGAGACAGACTGGAGGAATGACAGTGATTGTGGTGAATAGAGACAGACTGGAGGAATGACAGTGATTGTGGTGAATAGAGACAGACTGTGACGTTCTAAAATATAGTGGATAGTGAAGAACTCCGACCATTAGAACAGACTGGAGAGAACTCTGACCTCTAGAACAGACTGGAGAGAACTCTGACCTCTAGAACAGACGGGAGAGAACTCTGACCTCTAGAACAGACTGGAGAGAACTCTGACCTCTAGAGCAGACTGGAGAGAACTCTGACCTCTATAACAGACGGGAGAGAACTCTTATCTCTAGAACAGACTGGAGAGAACTCTGACTTCAAGAACAGACTGGAGAGAACTCTGACCTCTAGAACAGACTGGAGAGAACTCTGACCTCTAGAACAGACTGGAGAGAACTCTGACCATTAGAACAGACTGGAGAGAACTCTGACCATTAGAACAGACTGGAGAGAACTCTGCCCTCTAGAACAGACTGGAGAGAACTCTGCCCTCTAGAACAGACTGGAGAGAACTCTGACCATTAGAACAGACTGGAGAGAACTCTGACCTCTAGAACAGACTGGAGAGAACTCTGACCATTAGAACAGACTGGAGAGAACTCTGACCTCTAGAACAGACGGGAGAGAACTCTGACCATTAGAACAGACTGGAGAGAACTCTGACCATTAGAACAGACTGGAGAAAACTCTGACCATTAGAGCAGACTGGAGAGAACTCTGACCTCTATAACAGACTGGAGAGAACTCTGCCCTCTAGAACAGACTGGAGAGAACTCTGCCCTCTAGAACAGACTGGAGAGAACTCTGCCCTCTAGAACAGACTGGAGAGAACTCTGACCTCTAGAACAGACTGGAGAGAACTCTGACCTCTAGAACAGACTGGAGAGAACTTTGACCTCTAGAACAGACTGGAGAGAACTCTGACCATTAGAACAGACTGGAGAGAACTCTGACCATTAGAACAGACTGGAGAAAACTCTGACCATTGGAGCAGACTGGAGAGAACTCTGACCTCTATAACAGACTGGAGAGAACTCTGCCCTCTAGAACAGACTGGAGAGAACTCTGCCCTCTAGAACAGACTGGAGAGAACTCTGACCTCTAGAACAGACTGGAGAGAACTCTGACCTCTAGAACAGACTGGAGAGAACTTTGACCATTAGAACAGACTGGAGAGAACTCTGACCATTAGAGCAGACTGGAGAGAACTCTGACCTCTATAACAGACTGGAGAGAACTCTGCCCTCTAGAACAGACTGGAGAGAACTCTGCCCTCTAGAACAGACTGGAGAGAACTCTGACCTCTAGAACAGACTGGAGAGAACTCTGCCCTCTAGAACAGACTGAGAGAACTCTGACCATTAGAACAGACTGGAGAGAACTCTGCCCTCTAGAACAGACTGGAGAGAACTTTGACCATTAGAACAGACTGGAGAGAACTCTGACCATTAGAGCAGACTGGAGAGAACTCTGACCTCTATAACAGACTGGAGAGAACTCTGCCCTCTAGAACAGACTGGAGAGAACTCTGCCCTCTAGAACAGACTGGAGAGAACTCTGACCTCTAGAACAGACTGGAGAGAACTGTGACCATTAGAACAGACTGGAGAGAACTCTGACCATTAGAGCAGACTGGAGAGAACTCTGACCTCTATAACAGACTGGAGAGAACTCTGCCCTCTAGAACAGACTGGAGAGAACTCTGCCCTCTAGAACAGACTGGAGAGAACTCTGACCTCTAGAACAGACTGGAGAGAACTCTGCCCTCTAGAACAGACTGGAGAGAACTCTGCCCTCTAGAACAGACTGGAGAGAACTCTGCCCTCTAGAACAGACTGGAGAGAACTCTGACCTCTAGAACATACTGGAGAGAACTCTGCCCTCTAGAACAGACTACAGAGAACTCTGACCTCTACAACAGACTGGAGAGAACTCTGACCATTAGAGCAGACTGGAGAGAACTCTGACCATTAGAGCAGACTGGACAGAACTCTGCCCTCTAGAACAGACTACAGAGAACTCTGACCATTAGAACAGACTGGAGAGAACTCTGACCATTAGAGCAGACTGAGAGAACTCTGACCATTAGAGCAGACTGGAGAGAACTCTGCCCTCTAGAACAGACTACAGAGAACTCTGACCATTAGAACAGACTGAGAGAACTCTGACCATTAGAGCAGACTGGAGAGAACTCTGACCATTAGAGCAGACTGGAGAGAACTCTGCCCTCTAGAACAGACTACAGAGAACTCTGACCATTAGAACAGACTGGAGAGAACTCTGTCCTCTAGAACAGACTGGAGAGAACTCTGTCCTCTAGAACAGACTGGAGAGAACTCTGACCTCTAGAACAGACTGAGAGAACTCTGACCTCTAGAACAGACTGGAGAGAACTTTGACCATTAGAACAGACTGAGAGAACTCTGACCATTAGAGCAGACTGGAGAGAACTCTGACCTCTATAACAGACTGGAGAGAACTCTGCCCTCTAGAACAGACTGGAGAGAACTCTGCCCTCTAGAACAGACTGGAGAGAACTCTGACCTCTAGAACAGACTGGAGAGAACTCTGCCCTCTAGAACAGACTGGAGAGAACTCTGACCATTAGAACAGACTGGAGAGAACTCTGCCCTCTAGAACAGACTGGAGAGAACTTTGACCATTAGAACAGACTGGAGAGAACTCTGACCATTAGAGCAGACTGGAGAGAACTCTGACCTCTATAACAGACTGGAGAGAACTCTGCCCTCTAGAACAGACTGGAGAGAACTCTGCCCTCTAGAACAGACTGGAGAGAACTCTGACCTCTAGAACAGACTGGAGAGAACTTTGACCATTAGAACAGACTGGAGAGAACTCTGACCATTAGAGCAGACTGGAGAGAACTCTGACCTCTATAACAGACTGGAGAGAACTCTGCCCTCTAGAACAGACTGGAGAGAACTCTGCCCTCTAGAACAGACTGGAGAGAACTCTGACCTCTAGAACAGACTGGAGAGAACTCTGCCCTCTAGAACAGACTGGAGAGAACTCTGCCCTCTAGAACAGACTGGAGAGAACTCTGCCCTCTAGAACAGACTGGAGAGAACTCTGACCTCTAGAACAGACTGGAGAGAACTCTGCCCTCTAGAACAGACTGGAGAGAACTCTGACCATTAGAACAGACTGGAGAGAACTCTGCCCTCTAGAACAGACTGAGAGAACTTTGACCATTAGAACAGACTGGAGAGAACTCTGACCATTAGAGCAGACTGGAGAGAACTCTGACCTCTATAACAGACTGGAGAGAACTCTGCCCTCTAGAACAGACTGGAGAGAACTCTGCCCTCTAGAACAGACTGAGAGAACTCTGACCTCTAGAACAGACTGGAGAGAACTCTGCCCTCTAGAACAGACTGGAGAGAACTCTGCCCTCTAGAACAGACTGGAGAGAACACACCCTGTACAGACTGGAGAGAACTCTGACCTCTAGAACAGACTGGAGAGAACTCTGACCATTAGAGCAGACTGAGAGAACTCTGACCATTAGAGCAGACTGAGAGAACTCTGACCTCTATAACAGACTGGAGAGAACAGACTGGAGAGAACTCTGCCCTCTAGAACAGACTGGAGAGAACTCTGACCTCTAGAACAGACTGGAGAGAACTCTGCCCTCTAGAACAGACTGGAGAGAACTCTGCCCTCTAGAACAGACTGGAGAGAACTCTGCCCTCTAGAACAGACTGGAGAGAACTCTGACCTCTAGAACATACTGGAGAGAACTCTGCCCTCTAGAACAGACTACAGAGAACTCTGACCTCTACAACAGACTGGAGAGAACTCTGACCATTAGAGCAGACTGGAGAGAACTCTGACCATTAGAGCAGACTGGAGAGAACTCTGCCCTCTAGAACAGACTACAGAGAACTCTGACCATTAGAACAGACTGGAGAGAACTCTGACCATTAGAGCAGACTGAGAGAACTCTGACCATTAGAGCAGACTGGAGAGAACTCTGCCCTCTAGAACAGACTACAGAGAACTCTGACCTCTACAACAGACTGGAGAGAACTCTGACCTCTAGAACATACTGGAGAGAACTCTGACCATTAGAACAGACTGGAGAGAACTCTGACCATTAGAGCAGACTGGAGAGAACTCTGACCTCTAGAACATACTGGAGAGAACTCTGACCATAAGAGCAGACTGGAGAGAACTCTGACCATTAGAGCAGACTGGAGAGAACTCTGCCCTCTAGAACAGACTACAGAGAACTCTGACCTCTACAACAGACTGAGAGAACTCTGACCATTAGAGCAGACTGGAGAGTAAGTTTGAATCTTTTAAAGCAGGGAGGGGGAGAAAGAATGGTTTTGTAGGGCAGTGTCTAAAATAAAATATGTGATGTGCAGTGCAGTGCTCCACTGGTCAAACTCTCTCTCTCTCTCTCTCTGTCTCTCTCTCTGTGTGTGTGTGTGTGTGTGTGTGTGTGTGTGTGTGTGTGTGTGTGTGTGTGTGTGTGTGTGTGTGTGTGTGTGTGTGTGTGTGTGTGTGTGTGTGTGTGTGTGTGTGTGTGTGTGTGTGTGTGTACAGGTCATACGGGTGTGAGGTCAGTTCAGTAGGAGTTGATCAAGTGACAGAGAGGTCAGAGTCAGGGACGATAACTCATACTGTAGGTTTATTGTCATACATACATACATACACACTGGCCCACCTTTCATTCCACCCTCTTCCTTCTTCATCGTCACCTGTCCTACATACAGGTGACCTCTCCTCCACCCCTTTCCTTCTTCCTCTTCATCGTCACCTGTCCTACATACAGGTGACCTCTCCTCCACCCCTTTCCTTCTTCCTCTTCATCGTCACCTGTCCTACATACAGGTGACCTCTCCTCCACCCCCTTTCCTTCTTCCTCTTCATCGTCACCTGTCCTACATACAGGTGACCTCTCCTCCACCCCTTTCCTTCTTCCTCTTCATCGTCACCTGTCCTACATACAGGTGACCTCTCATCCACCCCTTTCCTTCTTCCTCTTCATCGTCACCTGTCCTACATACAGGTGACCTCTCCTCCACCCCTTTCCTTCTTCCTCTTCATCGTCACCTGTCCTACATACAGGTGACTCTCTCCTCCACCCCTTTCCTTCTTCCTCTTCATCGTCACCTGTCCTACATACAGGTGACCCTCCTCCACCCCTTTCCTTCTCCCTCTTCATCGTCACCTGTCCTACATACAGGTGACCTCTCCTCCACCCCTTTCCTTCTTCCTCTTCATCGTCACCTGTCCTACATACAGGTGACCTCTCCTCCACCCCCTTTCCTTCTCCTTCTTCATCGTCACCTGTCCTACATACAGGTGACCTCTCCTCCACCCCCTTTCCTTCTCCCTCTTCATCGTCACCTGTCCTACATACAGGTGACCTCTCCTCCACCCCCTTTCCTTCTCCCTCTTCATCGTCACCTGTCCTACATACAGGTGACCTCTCCTCCACCCACTTTCCTTCTTCCTCTTCATCGTCACCTGTCCTACATACAGGTGACCTCTCCTCCACCCCTTTCCTTCTCCCTCTTCATCGTCACCTGTCCTACATACAGGTGACCTCTCCTCCACCCCTTTCCTTCTCTCCTCGTCATCGTCACCTGTCCTACATACAGGTGACCTCTCCTCCACCCCTTTCCTTCTCCCTCTTCATCGTCACCTGTCCTACATACAGGTGACCTCTCCTCCAGGTCACTTTCTTCTTTTACCTTTATCTCTACAGGTTTCTCCCTTTTCCAGGAGAGACCTGGTCCAATAGCAGCAGGGGGAACCACGTTTCACACTAAACAACTTACATACACTAACACAACATTAAACACACATACAGTACAACAAAAACATTTTACGTCTTGACTAAAAACAGCTCCCCTAAAACATCTCGCCCCCTCTCCTCCTCTCCACCTCATCACCTTCCTCTCTCCTCCTCTCCTCCACCTCATCAACTCTCCCCTCTCCTCCTCTCCTCCATCTCATCATCTCTCCCCCTCCTCCTCTCCACCTCATCAACTCTCCCTCTCTCTTCCTCTCCTCCTCTCCTCCCATCATCACTTCTCCCTCTCTCCTCCTCTCCCCCTTTCCCCTCTCCTCCACCTCATCAGCTCTCCCTCTCTCTTCCTCTCCTCCACCTCATCACCTCTCCCTCTCTCTTCCTCTCCTCTTCTCCTCCACCTCATCACCTCTTCCCTCTCTCCTCCTCTCCTCCATCTCATCATCTCTCCCCCTCCTCCTCTCCACCTCATCAACTCTCCCTCTCTCTTCCTCTCCTCCTCTCATCCACATCATCACCTCTCCCTCTCTCCTCCTCTCCCCCTCCTCCTCCTCTCCCCTTCCCCTCCCCCTCTCCTCCACCTCATC
>NW_026288675.1:0-29667 GCF_023373465.1 Oncorhynchus keta
GGCAGGTGTCAGAGTGGTGTGTATAGGTAGGTGTCAGAGTGGTGTGTATAGATGGCAGGTGTCAGAGTGGTGTGTATAGGTGGCAGGTGTCAGAGTGGTGTATAGATGGCAGGTGTAGTGGTGTGATGGCAGGTGTCAGAGTGGTGTGTATAGATGGCAGGTGTCAGAGTGGTGTGTAGGTGTCAGAGTGGTGTGTATAGGTGGCAGGTGTCAGAGTGGTGTGTATGGGTGGCAGGTGTCAGAGTGGTGTGTATAGATGGCAGGTGTCAGAGTGGTGTGTATAGGTGGCAGGTGTCAGGTGGTGTGTATAGATGGCAGGTGTCAGAGTGGTGTGTATAGGTGGCAGGTGTCAGAGTGGTGTGCATAGATGGCAGGTGTCAGAGGTGGTGTGTATAGGTGGCAGGTGTCAGAGTGGTGTGTATAGGTGGCAGGTGTCAGAGTGGTGTGTATAGGTGGCAGGTGTCAGAGTGGTGTGTATAGTATAGGTGGCAGGTGTCAGAGTGGTGTGTATAGTGTGGTGTCAGAGTGGTGTGTATAGATGGCAGGTGTCAGAGTGGTGTGTATAGGTGGCAGGTGTCAGAGTGGTGTGTATAGATGGCAGGTGTCAGAGTGGTGTGTATAGGTGGCAGGTGTCAGAGTGGTGTGTATAGGTGGCAGGTGTCAGAGTGGTGTGTATAGGTGGCAGGTGTCAGAGTGGTGTGTATAGGTGGCAGGTGTCAGAGTGGTGTGTATAGGTGGCAGGTGTCAGAGTGGTGTGTATAGGTGGCAGGTGTCAGAGTGGTGTGTATAGATGGCAGGTGTCAGAGTGGTGTGTATGGTATAGGCAGGTGTCAGAGTGGTGTGTATAGATGGCAGGTGTCAGAGTGGTGTGTATAGATGGCAGGTGTCAGAGTGGTGTGTATAGGTGGCAGGTGTCAGAGTGGTGTGTATAGGTGGCAGGTGTCAGAGTGGTGTGTATAGATGGCAGGTGTCAGAGTGGTGTGTATAGGTGGCAGGTGTCAGAGTGGTGTGTATAGGTGGCAGGTGTCAGAGTGGTGTGTATAGATGGCAGGTGTCAGAGTGGTGTGTATAGGTGGCAGGTGTCAGAGTGGTGTGTATAGGTGGCAGGTGTCAGAGTGGTGTGTATAGATGGCAGGTGTCAGAGTGGTGTGTAGGTAGGTGTCAGAGTGGTGGTATGTCAGGTGTCAGTGGTGTGTATAGATGGCAGGTGTCAGAGTGGTGTGTATAGGTAGGTGTCAGAGTGGTGTGTAAGGTGGCAGGCGCAGGTGGAGAATGGCCAAACTGAGTGTAATAGAGTAGGTTTCAGAGTGGTGTGTATAGATGGCACAATAAACAGTGGTGTGTAAACAGAGTGGTGTGTATAACTCCAAACATGGTGTCAAAGTGGTGTGTATAACAATAAAGTGTCAAAACATATACTCAGGCGCAGGAGAACACTAGTGTAATGTATTTATAACAATAAACAAAACATAACTCCAAACACTAAATGTAAACAATAAACAAAACATAACTCCAAACACTAAATGTAAACAATAAACAAAACATAACTCCAAACACTAAATGTAAACAATAAACAAAGTGGGTACGAGGACCTGCCGCGCACCAATACAAAACAACACGACACTGAAATAACAAACAATCTCTGACATGAGGGGAAACAGAGGGTTAAATACACAACGGGTAATGAATGGGATTGAAACCAGGTGTGTGGGAAGACAAGACAAAACCAATGGAAAATGAAAAATGGATCAATGATGGCTAGAAGACCGGTGACGTCGACTGCCGAGCACCGCCCGAACAAGGAGAGGCTTTGACTTCGGCAGAGGTCGTGACAGCAGGACAGCAGATATGAGTAAATAAACATACTTTACTCAACATATACAAAAAAGCGAGCCCACATTAACGGACCCTACTACATACAAACAATTACTCACAAACAGACATGGGGGAACAGAGGGTTAAATAATGCACAAGTAATTGGGGGAATTGAAACCAGGTGTGTAAGACAAAGACAAAACAAATGGAAAATGGAAAAAGTGGATCGGCGATGGCTAGAAGGCCCGGTGACGTCGACCACCGAACGCCGCCCCGAACAAGGAGGGGGACCGAATTCGGCGGAAGTCGTGACAATGACATATGTCACCGTAGTAGAACCTCATCCCTCGGCCCTTAGACTCTTGACCTTGAATTCAGAATAACTTGCCATGTGGTTGTTGGGATTGTTTGCAAAGGCTTTAGTTTGAAAAAATGACACATCCAACAGAACTAGTTGCTACAGTAGGTTATGGAATTGTTCAGGACAGGGAGAGAGTGCTCACCTGTTAGATGAACCTGATTGGCTGTGTGTGCTCTACTCACCTGTTAGATGAAACTGATTGGCTGTGAGTGCTCTACTCACCTGTTAGATGAACCAACCTGATTGGCTGTGTGTGCTCTACTCACCTGTTAGATGAAACTGATTGGCTGTGTGTGCTCTACTCACCTGTTAGATGAAACTGATTGGCTGTGAGTGCTCTACTCACCTGTTAGATGAACCAACCTGATTGGCTGTGTGTGCTCTACTCACCTGTTAGATGAAACTGATTGGCTGTGTGTGCTCTACTCACCTGTTACCTGATGAACCTGTTAGATTAACCTGATTGGCTGTGTGTGCTCTACTCACCTGTTTACTGATTGGCTGTTGTGTGCTCTACTCACCTGTTGATGAACCAACCTGATTGGCTGTGTGTGCTCTACTCACCTGTTAGATGACCTGATTGGCTGTGTGCTCTCACCTGTTAGATTGATTGGCTGTTGTGTGCTCTACTCACCTGTTAGATGAACCAACCTGATTGGCTGTGTGCTCTACTCACCTGTTAGATGAACCTGATTGGAAAACTGTGTGTGCTCTACTCACCTGTTAGATGAACCTGATTGGCTGCTCTACTCACCTGTTAGATGAAACTGATTGGCTGTGTGTGCTCTACTCACCTGTTAGATGAACCTGATTGGCTGTGTGTGCTCTGCTCACCTGTTAGATGAACCTGATTGGCTGTGTGTTCTCTACTCACCTGTTAGATGAAACGGATTGGCTGTTGTGAGCTCTGCTATTTCATTAACTGAGTGACTTACAGGAGCATTAGGGTTAAGTGGACCAGCTCACTGGTCACCATAGCAGCACCCACCTGTATCACGCGCTCCAGCAGGTATATCTCACTGGTCACCCCCAAAGCCAATTCCCCCTTTGGTCGTCTTTCCTTCCAGTTCTCTGCTGCCAATGACTGGAACAAACTGCAAAAAGCTCTGAAGCTGGAGACTCACATCTCCCTCACTAGCTTTAAGCACCAGCTGTCAGAGCAGCTCACAGATCACTGCACCTGTACACAGCCCATCTGTAAACAGCCCATCTATCTACCTACCTCATCCCCATACTGTATTATTTATTTATCTTGATCCTTTGCACCCCAGTATCTCTACTTGCACATTCATCTTCTGCACATCTACCATTCCAGTGTTTAATTGCTATATTGTAATTACTTCGCCACCATTGCCTATTTATTTCCTTACCTCCCTTATCCTACCTCATTTCCACTCACTGTATATAGACTTTTCTTTTTTCTACTGTGTTATTGACTGTATGTTTTGTTTATTCCATGTGTAACTCTGTGTTGTTGTATGTGTCGATCTGCTGTGCTTTATCTTGGCCAGGTCGGAGTTGTAAATGAGAACTTGTTCTCAACTTGCCTAAAAATAAATAAATAAAGAATTGCTTTGCTCAGGGGGATACAAACCAGTGAACTTTCGGTTACTGGCCCAATGCTCTTAACTGCTAGGCTGCCTGCCACCCCGTCAGCAGTTCATTATCAGAGTTTACGATGAGAGAAGAGAAGGCAAGGGTAATGTGAAATCAGAGAAACAGGACACATCATCCGAGCTCAAGTACAGTCACAGCAATGTATGGACTGTATGGACTGTTTTATTTATATGTGAATAGTTGAATGGTTTAAACATCATTTATGCATGTGACTAAAATTGTATTTATGATGCGTCTGATTTCTGCTCCTAAAATAATTCTGTAGTCTTCTTTTACAGGGTACTGAGATGTTCTCAAACGTTCTCGTGGACAGTATAATCTCGGAAATCCCACACCTGACGGAAAGTGTTGATCATATGGGAGGCAGGCAACTTCGCGTGATTAAAGGACAAACCATTCCTCCCCATAGCAACTATGCAAATAAGTAACAGAACCAACAACCCCCCCCCCCCAAAAAAAAACAAGCTCAATCAATCACCCAGAAGATTTACATTGACAGAATTTTCACTTTAGTCATTGACTTAGCGACTTATTTGCCATTGAGTGAAAACTGAGCAGCAAAACATGCTTCAAACAGACTCGGAGTTCACTAAAACGCGATGGATCTGTACCGTCATCGGACTGGGCTTTTACCTGGTGGACATTGTGACAGATGTTGGACTAGCAGTGAATTACTTCCTGGTCGGAGACCTGGTCTGGGCTGGGCTGACTTTACTGTTCGTGGTGGTTGGCTCAGCAGCCACACAGGTCTTCAGCTACACCTGGTACAGAGATGACATGAGAAAACCCCTTGCTAACCCAGGTGGAGATGGGCTGATATGTGAGATGAATAGAGGAGGACTGATTGGACTCCATGTCATGCAGACGGGCATCTTCACCAGGTACGTGAAGGTATTAGGTGACATATATGAATATCGAATATTATATTTATTCTCAAATTCACAGTGACGTTAGATTGACATGTTCACAACATATACACACGATGGTACACTTTCCCGAGGGGATGGCGAAATCATCCGAAAGTATTTTCATCTTTGACAGTTATTTAGCCTTTGTATCCTGGTATCTTTTGAAATCAGATCTTTAGATGCAGGTTAGTGTTATAAAGTCAGACTTATTTAACACAAAGACAAGTTCAATGACAGATAAGAGTGTGTTCTCTTGCATGGGAATGAAACTCCATGTCCTAATATTCTTTACACATCATCTGTCATTCTCAGGAAGTGAGAGAGAGTTGTCAATAGTCCTTATATTCTCTCTGTCTTTACACATCATCTGTCATTCTTAGGAAGTGCGAGGGACTTGTCAACAGTCCTTATATTCTCTCTGTCTTTACACATCATCTGTCATTCTCAGGAAGTGCGAGGGAGTTGTCAACAGTCCTTATATTCTCTGTCTTTACACATAATCTGTCATTCTCAGGAAGTGCGAGAGAGTTGTCAACAGTCTCTTATTTTCTCTCTGTCTTTACACATAATCTGTCATTCTCAGGAAGTGCGAGAGAGTTGTCAACAGTCCTTATTTTCTCTCTGTCTTTACACATCATCTGTCATTCTCAGGAAGTGAGAGAGAGTTGTCAACAGTCCTTATATTCTCTCTGTCTTTACACATCATCTGGCATTCTCAGGAAGTGCGAGGGAGTTGTCAACAGTCCTTATATTCTCTCTGTCTTTACACATCATCTGTCATTCTCAGGAAGTGCGAGGGACTTGTCAACAGTCCTTATATTCTCTCTGTCTTTACACATCATCTGTCATTCTCAGGAAGTGCGAGGGAGTTGTCAACAGTCCTTATATTCTCTGTCTTTACACATCATCTGTCATTCTCAGGAAGTGCGAGGGAGTTGTCAACAGTCCTTATATTCTCTCTGTCTTTACACATCATCTGTCATTCTCAGAAAGTGCGAGGGAGTTGTCAACAGTCCTTATATTCTCTCTGTCTTTACACATCATCTGTCATTCTCAGGGAGTTGTCGACATTCTTCAGGTAAAATTAATGGCATCTCAAGTATGTTCCTTGGGCATAGTGGTAATGTTATGTGCAGACTGTAAATACCTCATTATCGTCTTTCTGTCTGTCTCTAACGCGCCTTCCGAAAGTGTTCACATCCCTTGACTTTTTCCATAGTGTGTTGTGTTATAGTCTGAATTTAAAATGGATACAATTGAGATTTTGTGTCACTGATCTACACACAAAACCCCCATAATGTCTAAGTAGAATAATGTTTTTAGACATTTTTACAAATTAATTAAAAATGTAAAAGCTGAAATGTCTTGAGTCGATAAATACTCAACCTCTTTGTTATGGTAAGGAGCCTAAATAAGTTCAGGAGTAGACATGTGCTTAACAAGTCATGTAATAAGTTGCATGGACTCACTCAGTGTGCAATAAAAGTGTTTAACATGATGTTTGAATGATTACCTCATCTCTGTACCCCACACATACAATTATCTGTAAGGTCCCTCATCTCTGTACCCCACACATACAATTATCTGTAAGGTCCCTCATCTCTGTACCCCACACATACAATTATCTGTAAGGTCCCTCATCTCTGTACCCCACACATACAATTATCTGTAAGGTCCCTCATCTCTGTACCCCACACATACAATTATCTGTAAGGTACCTCATCTCTGTACCCCCACACATACAATTATCTGTAAGGTCCCTCATCTCTGTACCCCCACACATACAATTATCTGTAAGGTCCCTCATCTCTGTACCCCCACACATACAATTATCTGTAAGGTCCCTCATCTCTGTACCCCACACATACAATTATCTGAAAGGTCATCTCTCATACAATTATCTAAGGTACCCCACACATACAATTATCTGTAAGGTCCCTCATCTCTGTACCCCACACATACAATTATCTGTAAGGTCCCTCATCTCTGTACCCCACACATACAATTATCTGTAAGGTCCCTCATCTCTGTACCCCACACATACAATTATCTGTAAGGTCATCTCTGTACCCCCACACATCTCTGTACCCCACACATACAATTATCTGTAAGGTCCCTCATCTCTGTACCCCCCACACATACAATTATCTGTAAGGTCCCTCATCTCTGTACCCCCCACACATACAATTATCTGTAAGGTCCCTCATCTCTGTACCCCACACATACAATTATCTGAAAGGTCCCTCATCTCTGTACCCCACACATACCATTATCTGTAAGGTCCCTCATCTCTGTACCCCACACATACAATTATCTGTAAGGTCCCTCATCTCTGTACCCCACACATACAATTATCTGTAAGGTCCCTCATCTCTGTACCCCACACATACAATTATCTGTAAGGTCCCTCATCTCTGTACCCCACACATACAATTATCTGTAAGGTCCCTCATCTCTGTACCCCACACATACAATTATCTGTAAGGTCCCTCATCTCTGTACCCCACACATACAATTATCTGTAAGGTCCCTCATCTCTGTACCCCACACATACAATTATCTGTAAGGTCCCTCATTTGAGTTGTGAGTTTCAAGCACAGATTTAATCACAAAGACCAGGGAGGTTTTTCAATGCTTTGCAATGAAGGGCACCGGTTGGTAGAGGTAGAAAAAAAAATAGGAAAACGGGAACCCCTTTGAGCATGGTGAAGTTATCAATCACACTTTGGATGGTATATCAATACACCCAGCCACTACAAAGATACAGGCCTCCTTCCTAACTCAGTTGCCGGAGAGGAAGGAAACCACTCAGGGATTTCACCACGAGGCCAATGGTGACTTTAAAACAGTTACAGAGTTTAATGGCTGTGATAATTGAGAATGTGCGATGGGAGAAAACTGAGGATGGATCAACAACGTTGTAGTTACTCTACAATACTAACATAATCGACAGAGTGAAAAGAAGGAAGCCTTTACAGAATACAAATATTCCAAAACATGCATCCTCTTTGCAACAAGTCACTTAAAGAGTCAATCAGCTGTTTAAACAATAACAAAATGTCCTCCACACCACTGTTTGGGTAAAAAGCTGAGGGATGAGCCTGGAGAAATGTCAACACTCTCAAATCAATATACAGATCTATGGGATGCAAGGACTGACCATCCATGATATCAAAGTTAGAGTGTTAACCACGTTTTGAGACTGCATAGGGTTGGTTCACATGTACTTAGTTTCCAAACATTGCAGTGAAACACGCATATGTTGTGGGTTCTGAAGGGGTACAATAGTTGAACTAAGCTCATTTATAAGTTGTACTTTTTATGTAAATTATATTTTGTCTCCAAATGTTTACACATCTCTCTCGCTTTGTTAATCAAATCAAATCAAACTGTTTATGGTCACATGCTTCGTCAACAACAGGTGTAGATTAACAGTGGAATGCTCAATTACGGACCTTCTCAACGATACAGAGAGAAACATAGAAACATAATAACGAGGAATAAATACACAATGAGTAATGATAACCAGGCTATATACAGTGAGTACCAGTACTAAGTCAATGAGTAATGATAACTAGGCTATATACAGTGAGTACAAGTACTGATTCAATGAGTAATGTTAACTAGGCTATATACAGTGAGTACCAGTACTGAGTCAATGAGTAATGATAACTAGGCTATATACAGTGAGTACCAGTACTGAGTCAATGAGTAATGGTAACTAGGCTATATACAGTGAGTACCAGTACTGAGTCAATGAGTAATGGTAACTAGGCTATATACAGTGAGCAACAGTACTGAGTCAATGAGTAATGATAATTAGGCTATATACAGTGAGTACCAGTACTGAGTCAATGAGTAATGATAACCAGGCTATATACAGTGAGTACCAGTACTGAGTCAATGAGTAATGATAACCAGGCTATATACAGTGAGTACCAGTACGGAGTCAATGAGTAATGATAACTAGGCTATATACAGTGAGTACCAGTACTGAGTCTATGAGTAATGATAACTAGGCTATATACAGTGAGTACCAGTACTGAGTCAATGAGTAATGATAACCAGGCTATATACAGTGAGTACCAGTACTGAGTCAATGAGTAATGATAACTAGGCTATATACAGTGAGTACAAGTACTGAGTCAATGAGTAATGATAACTAGGCTATATACAGTGAGTACCAGTACTGAGTCGATGCGTTCAGTCTGTCTGTCTGTCTGTCTGTCTGTCTGTCTGTCTGTCTGTCTGTCTGTCTGTCTGTCTGTCTGTTTTATCTGTCTGTTTCTATACCAATTCACATCTCTCTTTTTGTTAGGTACCATGACCTGTTGAAGGTGGGATACAGGGCTGTTTTCTCCAAGCCTCTTGGGCCTGTTGAATGTCCCAGAGATGTGCACCTGGCACTGTTTGGCCGGCGACTGATCTGAGCATGCTCAAACTGTTTGAGACGTTTCTTGAGAGCGTTCACAGCTAGTCCTCCAACTCTACATTATGCTGGGCCACGGACACAGGTCCATACTACAACGTGAGTAGCAACGATCATCAGAATTGACAAAAGGTTTTAAAAAACAAGGTTTTTAAAACTTATAAAGGCAACAGTTGAAGATTCTCCAAACTTTTAGATTTGTTATAAAATCCATCAGATATTGACAGAATTATATAATATAAAATATTTTACTGGCACAGACAAGTAATAAATGGAGTAATGAGGTATTAAATTGATTGAAAAAAAAAATATATATTTTTGTGTACATTTTGGAAAGTATTCAGACCACTTGACTTTTTCCACATTTTGTTACGTTACAGCCTTATTCTAAAATGGATTAAATAGTTTGTTTCCCTCATCAATCTGCAGACAATATCCCATAATAACATCCCAATACCCCATAATGACAAAGCAAAAACGTTTTTTAAAGATATTTTTGCAAATGAAACATTTACATAAGTATTCAGACTCTTTACTCAGTACTTTGTTGAAGCACCTTTGGCAGCGATTACAGCCTCGAGTTTTATTGAGTATGACGCTACAAGCAGCACCTCTATTTGGGGAGGTTGGATGGGGAGCGTTGCTGCAGAGCTATTTTCAGGTCTCTCCAGAGATGTTCGATCGGGTTCAAGTCCGGGCTCTGGCTGGGCCACTCAAGGACATTCAGAGACTTGTCCCGAAGCCACTCCTCCCTTGTCTTGGCTGTGTGTTTTGGGTCGTTGTCCTGTTGGAAGGTGAACCTTCACTCCAGTCTGAGGTCCTGAGCAACCTGGAGCAGGTTTCATCAAGGATCTCTCGGTACTTTGCTCCTTTCATCTTTCTCTCAAACCTGACTAGTCTCTTCATCAGACCAGATAATCTTGTTTCTCATGGTATCAGAGTCCTTTAGGAGCCTATTGGCAAACTCAAGCGCGCTGTCATGTGTCATGTGCCTTTAACTGAGGAGTGGCTTCCGTCTGGCCACTACAATAAATTCCTGATTGATGGAGAGCTGCAGAGATGGTTGTCCTTCTGGAAGGTTTTCCCATCTCCAGAGAGGAACTCTGGAGTTCTGTCAGAGTGACCATCAGGTTCTTGGTCACCTCCCTGACCAAGGCCCTTCTCCCTCAGTTTGGAGCAACATTTCTTCCATTAAAGAATGATGGAGACCACTATGTTCTTGGGGACCTTCAATGCTGCAGACATTTTTTGGTACATTTTCCCAGATCTGTGCCTCGACACAATCCTGTCTCGGAGCTCTACGGACAATTTCTTCGACCTCATGGCTTGGTTTTTGCTCTGACATGCACTGCCAACTGTGAGACCATGAATTGACAGGTGTGTGCCTTTCCAAATCATGTCCAATATTTTGAATTTACCACAGGTGGACTCCAATCAAGTTGTATAATTTTTATTTCCCCTTTAGTTTATTTAACCAGGTAGGCTAGTTGAGAACACCTTTATTAACCAGGTAGGCTAGTTGAGTACACCTTCATTAACCAGGTAGGCCAGTTGAGAACACCTTCATTAACCAGGTAGGCTAGTTGAGAACACCTTTATTTAACCAGGTAGGCTAGTTGAGAACACCTTTATTTAACCAGGTAGGCTAGTTGAGAACACCTTCATTAACCAGGTAGGCTAGTTGAGAACACCTTTATTTAACCAGGTAGGCTAGTTGAGAACACCTTTATTTAACCAGGTAGGCTAGTTGAGAACACCTTTATTTAACCAGGTAGGCTAGTTGAGAACACCTTCATTAACCAGGTAGGCTAGTTGAGTACACCTTCATTAACCAGGTAGGCCAGTTGAGAACACCTTCATTAACCAGGTAGGCCAGTTGAGAACACCTTCATTAACCAGGTAGGCTAGTTGAGAACACCTTTATTTAACCAGGTAGGCTAGTTGAGAACACCTTTATTTAACCAGGTAGGCTAGTTGAGAACACCTTTATTTAACCAGGTAGGCTAGTTGAGAACACCTTCATTAACCAGGTAGGCTAGTTGAGAACACCTTTATTTAACCAGGTAGGCCAGTTGAGAACACCTTTATTTAACCAGGTAGGCCAGTTGAGAACACCTTTATTTAACCAGGTAGGCTAGTTGAGAACACCTTTATTTAACCAGGTAGGCCAGTTGAGAACACCTTTATTTAACCAGGTAGGCTAGTTGAGAACACCTTTATTTAACCAGGTAGGCTAGTTGAGAACACCTTTATTTAACCAGGTAGGCCAGTTGAGAACACCTTTATTTAACCAGGTAGGCTAGTTGAGAACACCTTTATTTAACCAGGTAGGCTAGTTGAGAACACCTTTATTTAACCAGGTAGGCTAGTTGAGAACACCTTCATTAACCAGGTAGGCTAGTTGAGAACACCTTTATTTAACCAGGTAGGCCAGTTGAGAACACCTTTATTTAACCAGGTAGGCCAGTTGAGAACACCTTTATTTAACCAGGTAGGCTAGTTGAGAACACCTTTATTTAACCAGGTAGGCCAGTTGAGAACACCTTTATTTAACCAGGTAGGCTAGTTGAGAACACCTTTATTTAACCAGGTAGGCTAGTTGAGAACACCTTTATTTAACCAGGTAGGCCAGTTGAGAACACCTTTATTTAACCAGGTAGGCCAGTTGAGAACACCTTTATTTAACCAGGTAGGCTAGTTGATAAATAAATAAACATATCCAGGTGTTAGAATGGCCAAGTCAAAGTCCAGACCTGAATCCAATCGAGAATCTGTGGAAAGAACTGAAAACTGCTGTTCACAAATGCTCTCCATCCAACCATCCAACCTCACTGAGCTCCAGCTGTTTTGCAAGGAGGAAAAAAAATTCAGTCTCTCGATGTGCAAAACTGATAGAGACATACCCCAAGCGACTTACAGCTGTAATCGCAGCAAAAAGGTGGCACTACAAAGTATTAACTTAACGCCCAATTTTTCAGTTTTGATTTGTTAAAAAGTTTGAAATATCCAATAAATGTCATTCCACTTCATGATTGTGTCCCACTTGTTGTTGATTCTTCACAAAAAAATACAGTGTATACACCTGTTCTGTTTACCCTACCTGTATACACCTGTTCTGTCTACTCTACCTGTATACACCTGTTCTGTCTACCCTACCTGTATACACCTGTTCTGTCTACTCTACCTGTATACACCTGTTCTGTCTACCCTACCTGTATACACCTGTTCTGTCTACTCTACCTGTATACACCTGTTCTGTTTACCCTACCTGTATACACCTGTTCTGTCTACTCTACCTGTATACACCTGTTCTGTTTACCCTACCTGTATACACCTGTTCTGTCTACTCTACCTGTATACACCTGTTCTGTTTACCCTACCTGTATACACCTGTTCTGTTTACCCTACCTGTATACACCTGTTCTGTCTACTCTACCTGTATACACCTGTTCTGTTTACCCTACCTGTATACACCTGTTCTGTTTACCCTACCTGTATACACCTGTTCTGTTTACCCTACCTGTATACACCTGTTCTGTTTACACTACCTGTATACACCTGTTCTGTCTACCCTACCTGTATACACCTGTTCTGTCTACTCTACCTGTATACACCTGTTCTGTCTACCCTACCTGTATACACCTGTTCTGTCTACCCTACCTGTATACACCTGTTCTGTCTACCCTACCTGTATACACCTGTTCTGTCTACCCTACCTGTATACACCTGTTCTGTCTACTCTACCTGTATACACCTGTTCTGTCTACCCTACCTGTATACACCTGTTCTGTTTACACTACCTGTATACACCTGTTCTGTCTACCCTACCTGTATACACCTGTTCTGTTTACCCTACCTGTATACACCTGTTCTGTTTACACTACCTGTATACACCTGTTCTGTTTACCCTACCTGTATACACCTGTTCTGTTTACCCTACCTGTATACACCTGTTCTGTTTACCCTACCTGTATACACCTGTCCTGTTTACCCTACCTGTATACACCTGTTCTGTTTACCCTACCTGTATACACCTGTTCTGTTTACACTACCTGTATACACCTGTTCTGTTTACCCTACCTGTATACACCTGTTCTGTTTACCCTACCTGTATACACCTGTTCTGTTTACCCTACCTGTATACACCTGTTCTGTTTACACTACCTGTATACACCTCTTCTGTTTACCCTACCTGTATACACCTGTTCTGTTTACCCTACCTGTATACACCTGTTCTGTTTACCCTACCTGTATACACCTGTTCTGTTTACCCTACCTGTATACACCTGTCCTGTTTACCCTACCTGTATACACCTGTTCTGTTTACCCTACCTGTATACACCTGTCCTGTTTACCCTACCTGTATACACCTGTTCTGTTTACCCTACCTGTATACACCTGTTCTGTTTACACTACCTGTATACACCTGTTCTGTTTACACTACCTGTATACACCTGTCCTGTTTACCCTACCTGTATACACCTGTTCTGTTTACCCTACCTGTATACACCTGTTCTGTTTACCCTACCTGTATACACCTGTTCTGTTTACCCTACCTGTATACACCTGTTCTGTTTACCCTACCTGTATACACCTGTCCTGTTTACCCTACCTGTATACACCTGTTCTGTTTACCCTACCTGTATACACCTGTTCTGTTTACCCTACCTGTATACACCTGTTCTGTTTACCCTACCTGTATACACCTGTCCTGTTTACCCTACCTGTATACACCTGTTCTGTTTACACTACCTGTATACACCTGTTCTGTTTACACTACCTGTATACACCTGTTCTGTTTACCCTACCTGTATACACCTGTTCCGTCTACCCTACCTGTATACACCTGTTCCGTCTACCCTACCTGTATACACCTGTTCTGTTTACACTACCTGTATACACCTGTTCTGTTTACACTACCTGTATACACCTGTTCTGTTTACCCTACCTGTATACACCTGTTCCGTCTACCCTACCTGTATACACCTGTTCTGTTTACCCTACCTGTATACACCTGTTCTGTCTACTCTACCTGTATACACCTGTTCTGTCTACTCTACCTGTATACACCTGTTCTGTTTACCCTACCTGTATACACCTGTTCTGTTTACCCTACCTGTATACACCTGTTCTGTTTACCCGACCTGTATACACCTGTTCTGTTTACACTACCTGTATACACCTGTTCTGTTTACCCTACCTGTATACACCTGTTCTGTTTACACTACCTGTATACACCTGTTCTGTTTACCCGACCTGTATACACCTGTTCTGTTTACACTACCTGTATACACCTGTTCTGTTTACCCTACCTGTATACACCTGTTCTGTCTACCCTAATTGTATACACCTGTTCCGTCTACCCTACCTGTATACACCTGCTCTGTCTACCCTACCTGTATACACCTGTTCTGTCTACCCTACCTGTCTTTACCTGTTCTGTCTACTCTACCTGTATACACCTGTTCTGTTTACCCGACCTGTATACACCTGTTCTGTCTACCCTACCTGTATACACCTGTTCTGTCTACCCTACCTGTATACACCTGTTCTGTCTACCCTAATTGTATACACCTGTTCCGTCTACCCTACCTGTATACACCTGTTCTGTCTACCCTACCTGTATACACCTGTTCTGTCTACCCTACCTGTATACACCTGTTCTGTCTACCCTACCTGTATACACCTGTTCTGTCTACCCTACCTGTCTTTACCTGTTCTGTCTACTCTACCTGTATACACCTGTTCTGTCTACCCTACCTGTATACACCTGTTCTGTTAACCCTACCTGTATACACCTGTTATGTCTACCCTACCTGTATACACCTGTTCTGTCTACCCTACCTGTATACACCTGTTCTATCTACCCTACCTGTAAACACCTGTTCTATCTACCCTACCTGTATACACCTGTTCTGTCTACCCTACCTGTATTTACCTGTTCTGTCTACCCTATCTGTATACACCTGTTCTGTCTACCCTACCTGTATTTACCTGTTCTGTTTACCCTACCTGTATACACCTGTTCTGTCTACCCTATCTGTATACACCTGTTCTGTTTACCCTACCTGTATTTACCTGTTCTGTCTAGCCTACCTGTTCCTGTTCTGTCTACCCTAACTGTATACACCTGTTCTGTCTACCCTACCTGTATACACCTGTTCCGTCTACCCTACCTGTATACACCTGTTCTGTCTACCCTACCTGTATACACCTGTTCTGTCTACCCTACCTGTATACACCTGTTCTGTCTACCCTACCTGTATACACCTGTTCTGTCTACCCTAATTGTATACACCTGTTCCGTCTACCCTACCTGTATACACCTGTTCTGTCTACCCTACCTGTATACACCTGTTCTGTCTACCCTACCTGTATACACCTGTTCTGTCTACCCTACCTGTATACACCTGTTCTGTCTACCCTACCTGTATACACCTGTTCTGTCTACCCTACCTGTATACACCTGTTCTGTCTACCCTACCTGTATACACCTGTTCTGTCTACTCTACCTGTATACACCTGTTCTGTCTACCCTAATTGTATACACCTGTTCCGTCTACCCTACCTGTATACACCTGTTCTGTCTACCCTACCTGTATACACCTGTTCTGTCTACCCTACCTGTATACACCTGTTCTGTCTACCCTACCTGTATACACCTGTTCTGTCTACCCTACCTGTATACACCTGTTCTGTCTACCCTACCTGTATACACCTGTTCTGTCTACCCTACCTGTATACACCTGTTCTGTCTACTCTACCTGTATACACCTGTTCTGTTTACCCTACCTGTATACACCTGTTATGTCTACCCTACCTGTATACACCTGTTCTGTCTACCCTACCTGTATACACCTGTTCTATCTACCCTACCTGTAAACACCTGTTCTATCTACCCTACCTGTATACACCTGTTCTGTCTACCCTACCTGTATTTACCTGTTCTGTCTACCCTATCTGTATACACCTGTTCTGTCTACCCTACCTGTATTTACCTGTTCTGTTTACCCTACCTGTATACACCTGTTCTGTCTACCCTACCTGTATTTACCTGTTCTGTTTACCCTACCTGTATACACCTGTTCTGTCTACCCTACCTGTATTTACCTGTTCTGTCTACCCTATCTGTATACACCTGTTCTGTCTACCCTACCTGTATTTACCTGTTCTGTCTACCCTATCTGTATACACCTGTTCTGTCTACCCTACCTGTTCTGTTTACCCTACCTGTATTTACCTGTTCTGTTTACCCTACCTGTATTTACCTGTTCTGTCTAGCCTACCTGTTCCTGTTCTGTCTACCCTACCTGTATTTTCCTGTTCTGTCTCCACTACCTGTATTTACCTGTTCCTGTTCTGTGACCTTACCTGTATTTACCTGTTCTGTCTACCCTACCTGTTCCTGTTCTGTCTACCCTACCTGTATTCACCTGTACTGTCTACTCTACCTGTATTTATCTGTTCTGTCTACCCTACCTGTATTTACCTGCTCTGTCTACTCTACCTGTATTCACCTGTTCTGTCTCCCCTACCTGTACCTGTTATGTCTACCCTACCTGTTCCTGCTCTGTCTACCCTACCTGTACCTGTTCTGTCTACTCTACCTGTTCCTGTTCTGTCTACCCTACCTGTATTTACCTGTTCTGTCTAGACTGCCTGCTTTTACCTGTTCTGTCTAGACTGCCTGCTTTTACCTGCTCTGTCTAGACTGCCTGCTTTTACCTGCTCTGTCTAGACTGCCTGCTTTTACCTGCTATGTCTACACTGCCTGCACTGACCTGCTCTGTCTCGACTGCCTGCACTCACCTGCTCTGTCTAGACTGCCTGCAGTCTCCTGCTCTGTCTAGACTGCCTGCAGCCTCCTGCTCTGTCTAGACTGCCTGCACTCCCCTACCTGTACCTGTTATGTCTACCCTACCTGTTCCTGCTCTGTCTACCCTACCTGTACCTGTTCTGTCTACTCTACCTGTTCCTGTTCTGTCTACCCTACCTGTATTTACCTGTTCTGTCTAGACTGCCTGCTTTTACCTGTTCTGTCTAGACTGCCTGCTTTTACCTGCTCTGTCTAGACTGCCTGCTTTTACCTGCTCTGTCTAGACTGCCTGCAGTCTCCTGCTCTGTCTAGACTGCCTGCAGTCTCCTGCTCTGTCTAGACTGCCTGCACTGACGTGCTCTGTCTAGACTGCCTGCACTCACCTGCTCTGTCTAGACTGCCTGCACTGACGTGCTCTGTCTAGACTGCCTGCACTCACCTGCTCTGTCTAGACTGCCTGCACTCACCTGCTCTGTCTAGACTGCCTGCACTGACCTGCTCTGTCTAGACTGCCTGCACTCACCTGCTCTGTCTAGACTGCCTGCACTGACGTGCTCTGTCTAGACTGCCTGCACTCACCTGCTCTGTCTAGACTGCCTGCAGTCTCCTGCTCTGTCTAGACTGCCTGCACTCACCTGCTCTGTCTAGACTGCCTGCACTGACGTGCTCTGTCTAGACTGCCTGCACTCACCTGCTCTGTCTAGACTGCCTGCACTCACCTGTTCTGTCTAGACTGCCTGCAGTCTCCTGCTCTGTCTAGACTGCCTGCACTCACCTGTTCTGTCTAGACTGCCTGCAGCCTCCTGCTCTGTCTAGACTGCCTGCACTCCCCTACCTGTACCTGTTATGTCTACCCTACCTGTTCCTGCTCTGTCTACCCTACCTGTTCCTGCTCTGTCTAGACTGCCTGCACTGACGTGCTCTGTCTAGACTGCCTGCAGTCTGCTGCTCTGTCTAGACTGCCTGCACTCACCTGCTCTGTCTAGACTGCCTGCACTCACCTGTTCTGTCTAGACTGCCTGCAGTCTCCTGCTCTGTCTAGACTGCCTGCAGCCTCCTGCTCTGTCTAGACTGCCTGCAGTCTCCTGCTCTGTCTAGACTGCTTGCAGTCTCCTGCTCTGTCTAGACTGCCTGCACTCACCTGCTCTGTCTAGACTGCCTGCAGTCTCCTGCTCTGTCTAGACTGCTTGCAGTCTCCTGCTCTGTCTAGACTGCCTGCACTCACCTGCTCTGTCTAGACTGCCTGCAGTCTCCTGCTCTGTCTAGACTGCCTGTACTCACCTGCTCTGTCTAGACTGCCTGCAGTCTCCTGCTCTGTCTAGACTGCCTGCAGTCTCCTGCTCTGTCTAGACTGCCTGCACTCACCTGCTCTGTCTAGACTGCCTGCACTGACCTGCTCTGTCTATACTGCCTGCAGTCTCCTGCTCTGTCTAGACTGCCTGCACTCACCTGTTCTGTCTAGACTGCCTGCACTCACCTGTTCTGTCTAGACTGCCTGCACTCACCTGCTCTGTCTAGACTGCCTGCACTCACCTGCTCTGTCTAGACTGCCTGCACTCACCTGCTCTGTCTAGACTGCCTGCACTCACCTGCTCTGTCTAGACTGCCTGCACTCACCTGTTCTGTCTAGACTGCCTGCACTCACCTGCTCTGTCTAGACTGCCTGCACTCACCTGTTCTGTCTAGACTGCCTGCACTCACCTGCTCTGTCTAGACTGCCTGCACTCACCTGCTCTGTCTAGACCGCGAGAGAGAGAGAGAGAGAGAGAGAGAGAGAGAGAGAGAGAGAGAGAGAGAGAGAGAGAGAGAGAGAGAGAGAGAGAGAGAGAGAGAGAGAGAGAGAGAGAGAGAGAGAGAGAGAGAGAGAGAGAGAGAGAGAGAGAGAGAGAGAGAGAGAGAGAGAGAGAGAGAGCAACCGAGAGAGAGACTGTGAATGTGTGAGAGACAGGCACAGAGAGCGAGAGAGACTGCAGCACTGCCACAACTTGACTCTCACATGCCTGTCTTTCACATGCCTGTCTCTCACATGTCTGTCTCTCACATGTCTGTCTCTCACATGCCTGTCTTTCACATGTCTGTCTCTCACATGTCTGTCTTTCACATGTCTGTCTTTCACATGTCTGTCTCTCACATGTCTGTCTCTCACATGCCTGTCTCTCACATGTCTGTCTCTCACATGCCTGTCTCTCACATGTCTGTCTCTCACATGCCTGTCTCTCACATGTCTGTCTCTCACATGCCTGTCTTTCACATGTCTGTCTTTCACATGTCTGTCTCTCACATGTCTGTCTTTCACATGCCTGTCTTTCACATGCCTGTCTCTCACATGTCTGTCTCTTACATGCCTGTCTCTCACATGTCTGTCTGTCAAGATCCTTCTCTAATGTGTGTCTCATCTTCCCCTGTGCAGGCATCTGCATGGTGGGTTCATTCATCAACATCGCCTGGGCTATAGTGGACTACCGCCGGTGTCTCCGTCGATCCTTACCCCAGGTAATATAATAACAATATATCATATAATAATATATAATAACATAATCATATGATCATATAGTGATATATATATATATAATAATGAATATAACATCCCCAGGTCGAGAGATGCCTTCTGGCCTCCCTACCTTCGTCTACCTCCTATACAAGCTGTTGACCATCACCGCTCACATCCTCAGCCTCAGCCTCTTCCTCGTCCTCAGCCCCTACAGTACCCTGGGAATGGCTGTCGTCTGGCTGGCTGGAACCCTCTGGGCCCATTGGGTCCGTACTGATTTCTGCATGTCTAAAGGTCTAGAGAGGCTCTATCGGATCATCGTGGGAGTCGTCCTCATATTCACCTTCTTTAACGTGAAAGGACAGGATACCAGATGGCCGATGGCTGTGTACTACGTTCTCTTTGCGTTAGTGAACCTCTCTGGTCCTTTGCTGCTGGTTCTGGTGAGGCCAGAGGTTAACGCTACTGAGTACTTCTGGCCGGTGACTCTGCTGATATTTGGAGGGACCGTTCTAGGGCTGGTCTGTCTGCTCCTGTATTATAATGTCTGCCACCCCAGAGGGAGGAGTCTACAGGCAGATGAGGTGGATGGACACATGGGACAGGAGAGAGAAACAGAGACGCCAGACAACACGGTGAGAGGTAGGAACTTCCTACAGCTCTGAGCCTCGTTTCCTGCACCACTCTGAACGACCTGAACGACCTGAATGACCTGAACAACCTGAAAGATCTGAAAGACCTGAATGACCTGAATGACATGAAAGATCTGAAAGACCTGAATGACCTGAAAGACCTGAATGACCTGAAAGACCTGAAAGATCTGAAAGACCTGAATGACCTGAAAGACCTGAATGACCTGAAAGACCTGAATGACCTGAAAGACCTGAAAGATCTGAAAGACCTGAATGACCTGAAAGACCTGAAAGATCTGAATGACATGAAAGACCTGAATGACCTGAAAGACCTGAATGACCTGAAAGACCTGAAAGATCTGAAAGACCTGAATGACCTGAAAGACCTGAATGACCTGAATGACATGAAAGACCTGAATGACCTGAAAGACCTGAAAGATCTGAAAGACCTGAATGACCTGAAAGACCTGAATGACCTGAATGACATGAAAGACCTGAATGACCTGAAAGACCTGAAAGATCTGAAAGACCTGAATGACCTGAAAGACCTGAAAGATCTGAAAGACCTGAATGACCTGAAAAACCTGAATGACCTGAATGACATGAAAGACCTGAATGACCTGAAAGACCTGAATGACCTGAAAGACCTGAATGACCTGAATGACATGAAAGACCTGAACGACCTGAAAGACCTGAAAGACCTGAATGACCTGAAAGACCTGAACAGTTAAAAAGGAGTCTGATGTTTGACCTTTCAGGTCTGGTCCCTTCAGCTGAGATGAAGGAGAGGACATAAGGGAGTCACTTCACACTAGTGAAACACAGCCCCTATCTGTGGATTCAGGATGTGCAACGCAAAACAGAGAACACTAGGTGGCACTGTTGTCTCTCTTTACAGGCTATGGCCATCAAGCATTTTGGGGTAAAGTGAACAGGAAGACGTTGCTATGGACGTTGCCGTTGCTATGATGATGTTACTATGGACTTTCTCTTTGATTATGTTAAAGACTCTTTTACTGACCTGCCAATAACTGAAAGATGTTTAATTTATTTTAATCTCTGACACACTTTCCACTGTTTCTGCTAGTTTAACTGTCTTTTAACCTCATAAGTATTCTGATGTTGTGTGTAATATTTACTATCTGTGAATGCACTTTAAAACTTTAAAATATAATATATTTAATAAATATAAACGTAGCATAACTACCTTTTATCATTACAATTATTACATTATTATTATTAATTATTATAGATGACATACTGTATGAATACCAGCTCAAAAATACCCCCAACACTAGTAAGGGTCATTTCAATGCTAATTAATCATAACAAACCGGGTTTCATTGGCTGAGGGGCGCCTCTCTGATGACGTCTCAAATGGCACCCTATTCTCTATTCAGTGCACTACTTTTGACCAGAGCCCTGAGATCTGGTCAAAATTAATGCACTTATATAGGGAATAGGGTGCCATTTTCTTACGCAGAGAGATGGTTTGTAGTAGACCAGCCTACTATAGTGAATGGACCAGACAGGGTTCAGGAGGGTTCAGGAGGGTTCAGGAGGGATCAGGAGGGATCAGGAGGGATCAGGAGGGTTCAGGAGGGATCAGGAGGGATCAGGAGGGTTCAGGAGGGATCAGGAGGGATCAGGAGGGTTCAGGAGGGTTCAGGAGGGATCAGGAGGGTTCAGGAGGGTTCAGGAGGGATCAGGAGGGATCAGGAGGGTTCAGGAGGGATCAGGAGGGATCAGGAGTGTTCAGGAGGGATCAGGAGGGTTCAGGAGGGATCAGGAGGGATCAGGAGGGATCAGGAGGGTTCAGGAGGGATCAGAAGGGATCAGGAGGGATCAGGAGGGTTCAGGAGGGTTCAGGAGGTGGAGGTATCAGTGAGGAACCGTCCATAATAACACGCTATTCCTAATAGAGTACACTACTTTTTTTTTACTAGAGCACTATGGGAACATAAACTGGACAATAACTGAAAGTAAAAATCAAACGCCTAACTCAAGATTACAGAACTCTGAGTAGCACAGGCCTCAATCATATAATGCCTGTCTGGCACCATTCATCCTGTCTAGTGGAATGACCCGGCTTTATAACACCGTTCATCCTGTCTAGTGGAATGACCCGGCTTTATGGCACTGTTCATCCTGTCTAGTGGAATGACCCGGCTTTATAACACCGTTCATCCTGTCTAGTGGAATGACCCGGGTTTATGGCACCGTTCATCCTGTCTAGTGGAATGACCCGGCTTTATAACACCGTTCATCCTGTCTAGTGGAATGACCCGGCTTTATAACACCGTTCATCCTGTCTAGTGGAATGACCCGGCTTTATAACACCGTTCATCCTGTCTAGTGGAATGACCCGGCTTTATGGCACCGTTCATCCTGTCTAGTGGAATGACCCGGCTTTATAACACCGTTCATCCTGTCTAGTGGAATGACCCGGCTTTATGGCACCGTTCATCCTGTCTAGTGGAATGACCCGGCTTTATAACACCGTTCATCCTGTCTAGTGGAATGACCCGGCTTTATGGCACCGTTCATCCTGTCTAGTGGAATGACCTGGCTTTATGGCACCGTTCATCCTGTCTAGTGGAATGACCCGGCTTTATGGCACAGTTCATCCTGTCTAGTGGAATGACCCGGCTTTATGGCACCGTTCATCCTGTCTAGTGGAATGACCCGGCTTTATAACACCGTTCATCCTGTCTAGTGGAATGACCCGGCTTTATGGCACCGTTCATCCTGTCTAGTGGAATGACCCGGCTTTATAACACCGTTCATCCTGTCTAGTGGAATGACCCGGCTTTATGGCACCGTTCATCCTGTCTAGTGGAATGACCCGGCTTTATAACACCGTTCATCCTGTCTAGTGGAATGACCCGGCTTTATGGCACCGTTCATCCTGTCTAGTGGAATGACCTGGCTTTATGGCACCGTTCATCCTGTCTAGTGGAATGACCTGGCTTTATAACACCGTTCATCCTGTCTAGTGGAATGACCCGGCTTTATGGCACCGTTCATCCTGTCTAGTGGAATGACCAGGCTTATAACACCGTTCATCCTGTCTAGTGGAATGACCCGGCTTTATAACACCGTTCATCCTGTCTAGTGGAATGACCCGGCTTTATGGCACCGTTCATCCTGTCTAGTGGAATGACCCGGCTTTATGGCACCGTTCATCCTGTCTAGTGGAATGACCTGGCTTTATGGCACCGTTCATCCTGTCTAGTGGAATGACCCGGCTTTATAACACCGTTCATCCTGTCTAGTGGAATGACCCGGCTTTATGGCACCGTTCATCCTGTCTAGTGGAATGACCTGGCTTTATGGCACCGTTCATCCTGTCTAGTGGAATGACCTGGCTTTATGGCACCGTTCATCCTGTCTAGTGGAATGACCTGGCTTTATGGCACCGTTCATCCTGTCTAGTGGAATGACCTGGCTTTATGGCACCGTTCATCCTGTCTAGTGGAATGACCTGGCTTTATGGCACCGTTCATCCTGTCTAGTGGAATGACCTGGCTTTATGGCACCGTTCATCCTGTCTAGAGGAATGACCCGGCTTTATGGCACCGTTCATCCTGTCTAGTGGAATGACCCGGCTTTATGGCACCGTTCATCCTGTCTAGTGGAATGACCCGGCTTTATGGCACCGTTCATCCTGTCTAGTGGAATGACCCGGCTTTATGGCACCGTTCATCCTGTCTAGTGGAATGACCCGGCTTTATGGCACCGTTCATCCTGTCTAGTGGAATGACCTGGCTTTATGGCACCGTTCATCCTGTCTAGTGGAATGACCCGGCTTTATAACACCGTTCATCCTGTCTAGTGGAATGACCCGGCTTTATGGCACCGTTCATCCTGTCTAGTGGAATGACCTGGCTTTATGGCACCGTTCATCCTGTCTAGTGGAATGACCTGGCTTTATGGCACCGTTCATCCTGTCTAGTGGAATGACCTGGCTTTATGGCACCGTTCATCCTGTCTAGTGGAATGACCTGGCTTTATGGCACCGTTCATCCTGTCTAGTGGAATGACCTGGCTTTATGGCACCGTTCATCCTGTCTAGTGGAATGACCTGGCTTTATGGCACCGTTCATCCTGTCTAGAGGAATGACCCGGCTTTATGGCACCGTTCATCCTGTCTAGTGGAATGACCCGGCTTTATGGCACCGTTCATCCTGTCTAGTGGAATGACCCGGCTTTATGGCACCGTTCATCCTGTCTAGCGGAATGAGCTTCATGTAATGCAGTCCCACTGGGCAGAGAGCTTTAAAAAAAAAAAAATACCTGCCGACTACAATAAAAAAAAAAAACATGGCTGAATTCCTTTTAGACCTGCCGACTACAATCATCTGAGATGGTCACTGTGTGCAGTCCAGGGCCTGGAGTAGTGCACTAGAGAGAGAGAGATCACACAGGAGATTACAGAGCATTAAGGTATCTCTGCCAGAAGTGGAAATTACAGAGTGGTGCTGTTGTCAACGTCAGAGTTCTCTGCTGAGAGAGAAGAGAGAGAGAGAGAGAGAGAGAAGAGAGAGACTAACGATAAGCCCCAAATGACACCATATTCCCTCCATCTTTGATGGCAAGGCTATGGGGCCGCATGGTCAAAGGTAGTGCACTATGTAGGGAATAACATGCCATTTAGGACAGAGACAGTGAAGGGGACACATGCAACTTCTCTCCCCAATAAAATACGCTCATGACGGTTTTATACAGCATTAGCTGGGGCTGAAATCATCTGTTCCTGCTGGTTTTATACAGCATTAGCTGAGGCTGAAATCATGGAAAGATACAGTAGAGCTGAGAGGAAAACATCCATCATCTAGAGGTTAAAGATAATGTAGAGCTGAGAGGAGAACACCCATCATCTAGAGGGTAAAGATAATGTAGAGCTGAGAGGAAAACATCCATCATCTAGAGGTTAAAGATAATGTAGAGCTGAGAGGAGAACACCCATCATCTAGAGGGTAAAGATAATGTAGAGCTGAGAGGAGAACACCCATCATCTAGAGGGTAAAGATAATGTAGAGCTGAGAGGAGAACACCCATCATCTAGAGGTTAAAGATAATGTAGAGCTGAGAGGAGAACACCCATCATCTGGAGGGTAAAGATAATGTAGAGCTGAGAGGAGAACACCCATCATCTAGAGGTTAAAGATAATGTAGAGCTGAGAGGAGAACATCCATCATCTAGAGGTTAAAGATAATGTAGAGCTGAGACAAAAACACCCATCATCTGGAGGTTAAAGATAATGTAGAGCTGAGAGGAGAACACCCATCATCCAGAGGGTAAAGATAATGTAGAGCTGAGAGGAAAACATCCATCATCTAGAGGTTAAAGATAATGTAGGGCTGAGAGGAGAACACCCATCATCCAGAGGTTAAAGATAATGTAGAGCTGAGAGGAGAACACCCATCATCTAGAGGTTAAAGATAATGTAGAGCTGAGAGGAGAACATACATCATCTAGAGGTTAAAGATAATGTAGAGCTGAGAGGAGAACATCCATCATCTAGAGGTTAAAGATAATGTAGAGCTGAGAGGAGAACACCTATCATCTAGAGGTTAAAGATAATGTAGAGCTGAGAGGAGAACACCCATCATCTAGAGGGTAAAGATAATGTAGAGATGAGAGGAGAACACCCATCATCTAGAGGTTAAAGATAATGTAGGGCTGAGAGGAGAACACCCATCATCCAGAGGTTAAAGATAATGTAGAGCTGAGAGGAGAACACCCATCATCTAGAGGTTAAAGGTAATGTAGAGCTGAGAGGAGAACATACATCATCTAGAGGTTAAAGATAATGTAGAGCTGAGAGGAGAACATCCATAATCTAGAGGTTAAAGATAATGTAGAGCTGAGAGGAGAACACCTATCATCTAGAGGTTAAAGATAATGTAGAGCTGAGAGGAGAACACCCATCATCTAGAGGTTAAAGATAATGTAGAGCTGAGAGGAGAACACCCATCATCTGGAGGGTAAAGATAATGTAGAGCTGAGAGGAGAACACCCATCATCTAGAGGTTAAAGATAATGTAGAGCTGAGAGGAGAACATCCATCATCTAGAGGTTAAAGATAATGTAGAGCTGAGACAAAAACATCCATCATCTAGAGGTTAAAGATAATGTAGAGATGAGACAAAAACACCCATCATCTGGAGGTTAAAGATAATGTAGAGCTGAGAGGAGAACACCCATCATCCAGAGGGTAAAGATAATGTAGAGCTGAGAGGAAAATATCCATCATCTAGAGGTTAAAGGTAATGTAGGGCTGAGAGGAGAACACCCATCATCCAGAGGTTAAAGATAATGTAGAGCTGAGAGGAGAACACCCATCATCTAGAGGTTAAAGATAATGTAGAGCTGAGAGGAGAACATACATCATCTAGAGGTTAAAGATAATGTAGAGCTGAGAGGAGAACATCCATCATCTAGAGGTTAAAGATAATGTAGAGCTGAGAGGAGAACACCTATCATCTAGAGGTTAAAGATAATGTAGAGCTGAGAGGAGAACACCCATCATCTAGAGGGTAAAGATAATGTATAGCTGAGAGGAGAACACCCATCATCTAGAGGTTAAAGATAATGTAGGGCTGAGAGGAGAACACCCATCATCCAGAGGTTAAAGATAATGTAGAGCTGAGAGGAGAACACCCATCATCTAGAGGTTAAAGATAATGTAGAGCTGAGAGGAGAACATACATCACCTAGAGGTTAAAGATAATGTAGAGCTGAGAGGAGAACATCCATAATCTAGAGGTTAAAGATAATGTAGAGCTGAGAGGAGAACACCTATCATCTAGAGGTTAAAGATAATGTAGAGCTGAGAGGAGAACACCCATCATCTAGAGGTTAAAGATAATGTAGAGCTGAGAGGAGAACACCTATCATCTAGAGGTTAAAGATAATGTAGAGCTGAGAGGAGAACACCCATCATCTAGAGGTTAAAGATAATGTAGAGCTGAGAGGAGAACATACATCATCTAGAGGTTAAAGATAATGTAGAGCTGAGAGGAGAACACCATCATCTATAGGTTAAAGATAATGTAGAGCTGAGAGGAGAACATACATTATCTAGAGGTTAAAGATAATGTAGAGCTGAGAGGAGAACACCCATCATCTAGAGGTTAAATATAATGTAGGGCTGAGAGGAAAACATACATCATCTAGAGGTTAAAGATAATGTAGAGCTGAGAGGAGAACACCTATCATCTAGAGGTTAAAGATAATGTAGCGCTGAGAGGAGAACACCCATCATCTAGAGGTTAAATATAATGTAGGGCTGAGAGGAAAACCTACATCATCTAGAGGTTAAAGATAATGTAGCGCTGAGAGGAGAACACCCATCATCTAGAGGTTAAATATAATGTAGGGCTGAGAGGAAAACATACATCATCTAGAGGTTAAAGGTAATGTAGAGCTGAGAGGAGAACACCTATCATCTAGAGGTTAAAGATAATGTAGAGCTGAGAGGAGAACACCTATCATCTAGAGGTTAAAGATAATGTAGAGCTGAGAGGAGAACACCCATCATCTAGAGGGTAAAGATAATGTAGAGCTGAGAGGAGAACACCCATCATCTAGAGGTTAAAGATAATGTAGAGCTGAGAGGAGAACACCTATCATCTAGAAAAAATGAAGTATTTTGTTTTGTTCTACTCTAATGAAGAGCAACAGAGAGAGGAGAACATCTATCATCTAGAAGAAATGAAGTATTTTGTTTTGTTCTACTCTAATGAAGAGCAACAGAGAGAGAGGAGAACATCTATCATCTAGAAGAAATTAAGTATTTTGTTTTGTTCTACTCTAATGAAGAGCAACAGAGAGAGAGGAGAAAGTCCACCCCAGCGGGTGGCTAGGGTATAAAGGGACGTCATACCACGACAATAGAGGCCCGGGGCATTTGGGATGCAGAGCTTCTGCTGACATCACCCTGACCAAAGATAGACCTCACTGCTTCAGTGGAAGGCCGTCAGAATGGAAACTTTCTAGACCCTACATGGGATTCTGTCCACCTGACCTTTAACCTTTAACTAGAGTTGTTCATTTCCATGAACTTTAATCAAATTCTCCAGGCGCCCTGGTCAAAAGTAGTGCACTATGCAGGGAATAGGGTACAGCCAGCGTGTGACCTCTCTCTCCAGATACGCAGCAGTCCTAGCTCTAGCCAGGCCTGGACTTACTCTCTACTTTATACCAAGTCTTGTCTTGATGTTCTCCATCAGCGTTTTCCTTTAAAAGGTGAAGCAGCCGTTCAGCGGAGGGGCATTACAGTCGTGCGCCGTACGGCCGCAGCCTCAATTTGTCGAGACACAATAAACCCTGCGAGCGGTCTGCTTTTCATTAGATCTTCAAAGTCTGTATATAAACCCCATGATTAATGAACCTTCTCCATGTAGTACGTCCTTAATCATTATGACCTGACAGTCGCTGCACTGCCTCTAGAACACACACACACACACACGCACGCACGCACACACACACGCACGCACACACGCACGCACGCACGCACAGACACACACACGCACGCACGCACACACACACACACACACACACACACACACACACACACACACACACACACACACACACACACACACACACACACACACACACACACACACACACACACACACACACACACACACACACACACACACACAGCCTCAGATACATTAGCGGTGCCTTCTAGCTAGCCGATCAGTAAATGTCAGCCAGGCAAGTAGGGCTCTTAGTCAGACCGTCCCCTTTGCCTCATACTTGGAGAATTCCCCAAATTTAGAGGGTGAAGGGGAGGGGTGGGGGGATTGGTAGGAGCTAGTATGATGCAAGGGCACTGAGGGTGAAGGAGGGGGGTTGGTAGGAGCTAGTATGATGCAAGGGCACTGAGGGGTGAAGGAGGGGGGTTGGTAGGAGCTAGTATGATGCAAGGGCACTGAGGGTGAAGGAGGGGGGTTGGTATTTGTTATTCAAAGAATGAACACCGAACAAACTAACAAAGTAACAAACGAAACGTGAAGCTGTACAATATAGTGCTGACTGGCAACTACACATAGACAAGATCCCACAAACACCAAAGGGAAATGGCTACCTAAATATGATCCCCAATCAGAGACAACGATAAACAGCTGCCTCTGATTGGGAACCATATCAGGCCACCATAAACATACAAATACCTAGACCTACAAAATCCGAGACATACAAAAACTCCTAGACAATACAACAACTAGCACATCCACCCGAGTCACACCCTGACCGAACCAAAATATAAAGAAAACAGAGATATCTCAGGTCAAGGCGTGACAGGTTTCACACCATCTTCTATTTTAACATTATGTTGGCATGTTCCAGGGCGTATAGCAACAGTAGACCCGAGATACCCAACATAGTATTTGATGCCATGTAGGCACTACCTTTTAACCAGGGCCCAGAGAGAAATGGGGAATAGGGTGCCATTTTGGATTCAGACTTAGACTTAGCAGTGATCTTAGCCCAGACAACTTGAACAGCAGTGCTGCTGTTGGCTGACAGAGGTTTAAAGTAGGAAAAGCAATCTGGGCTGTGGCAGACATATGGTGAGGTCAG
>NW_026288676.1:0-43996 GCF_023373465.1 Oncorhynchus keta
CACCTGCTCCAAGAATAAACTAGTTAGGAGGGTGTCTGAGACTGCCCCCTTCAGTTTTGAGTCTATTCTCCTTAGAGGTGTGTGTCTTAATGGTGTATGTTTTTCTAACGTGTCTCTTTGTTTCTAACGTGTGTGTGTGTGTGTGTGTGTGTAGACCTGAAGCGTCTCCTCCCGGCAGTGTTGAGTCCGGACCCCTCAGAACTGCAGAAGGCCATTGAGGTGCAGCTGCTGCGGAGCGCAGTGGCTGCCATGACAACGGCCAATCACGAGCAGGAACAGAAGGCCATGCCCACCTCGGAGTGAGTCTCTCATTGGATCTTGGAGATCACTTTTAGTTGAATCCTGTATTAATGTGTTAGTGCTGGGTAGGAACAAAAACCTGCTGGATTGTGGAACACTTTGGGAAGATCTCAATCGCAATTACCTCGTCTCCTTCTCAAAACCCCATTGGAGGAGGTGAGAGATGGGCGGGGACCTCTGGCTCTGTCATCCAATGGGAGAGCGAGTAGACACCAGTATTTCATTGAGCTCTTCCATGATGTCTTCACGTTCCATTTAGATTGAGCTGAGTTCTGTTGGACTGACTGCCAGTTCTGTCTGTGCTGCTCTATGGGCCCTGGTCAAAGGAGTGCACTATATAGGGAACCATTTGGGACAGACTGCGGGTTCTGTCTGTGCTGCTCTATGGGCCCTGGTCAAAAGGTGCACTCATTTAGATTGAGCTGAGTTCTGTTCACAGTTCTGTGCTGTCTATGGGCCCTGGTCAAAAGAGTGCATATATAAGGGTACCATTTGGGACAGACTATGTACACTCTCGTTCACTCCTTCCCACCTGTCCTAAGCACTTCGGTAATTGGTGGAGACTTAGTGGGAGTTTCCACCTTGTTTCTGATACCAGTCATTTCCTTTTCTATCAGCGACAGGAAGTGAAGACACTGGGAGGAAGGAGAGGTAATATCTTACGTGTTCTGTGTGTGTGTTACAGTACCTGGTCCGTTATCTGAAGCAGGCAGGTCGGATCTCTCTGGGTCCCCTCCGCCTCTCCACCCTCACCCTCTCTGGCGGCCTGCCCTCTACACCCTGCTATACTGGCCTGCCCTCTTGCCACCCTGCAGCTATACTGCTGCTCTGCCTGGAGAACACACTGAGTGGACAGGAGGTACACACACACACACACACTCACACACACACACACACACAGACCCTCGCCACAGACCTGCTCTGCCCTGGAGAACACACTGAGCGGACAGGATCTACACTGCTGCTCTACTGCTATCTGCCCTGGAGAACACACTCATCGTACTCTAAATGACCAACAGTATGTGGACACCTGTCTAACATCTCATTCAAAATCGTCTAACATCTCAGCCTTCCAAAGATGTTGGAACATTGCTGGCCTCCCACTCCCTTTCCACTGGAACATTGCTGCTATCTTGGCCTCCAGTCTTCTGGGAAGGCTTTCCACTTTCATTGCTGCTATAACAGACTCTTCTGTTGGGAACATTGCTGCTATAACAGCCTCCACTCTTCTGGGAACATTGCTGCTTTCCACTAGACTAGATTAGGAACATTGCTGCTATAACAGCCACCACTCTTCTGGAAGGCTTTCCACTAGATGTTGGAACATTGCTGCTATAACAGCCTCATCTAGATGTTCTTCTGCTAACAACCTCCACTCTTCTGGGAAGGCTTTCCACTAGATGTTGGAACATTGCTGCTATAACAGCCTCTCTTCTGGGAAGGCTTTCCACTTCTGCTGGAAAGGCTTTCACTAGATGTTGGAACATTGCTATAACAGCCTCTTCTGGGAAGGCTTTCCACTCATTTCTGGGAAAGGCTTTCCACTAGATGTTGGAACATTGCTGCTATAACAGCCTCCACTCTTCTGGAAGACTTTCCGCTAGAGAAGGCTTTCCACTAGATGATGTTGGTACATTGCTGCTATAACAGCCTCCCACTCTTCTGGGAAGGCTTTCCACTAGATGTTGGAACATTGCTACTATAACAGCCTCCACTCTTCTGGGAAGGCTTTCCACTAGATGTTGGAACATTGCTGCTATAACAGCCTCCACTCTTCTGGAAGGCTTTCCACTAGATGTTGGAACATTGCTGCTATAACAGCCTCCACTCTTCTGGAAGGCTTTCCACTAGATGTTGGAACATTGCTGCTATAACAACCTCCACTCTTCTGGGAAGGCTTTCCACTAGATGTTAGAACATTGCTGCTATAACAGCCTCCACTCTTCTGGGAAGGCTTTCCACTAGATGTTGGAACATTGCTGCTATAACAGCTTCAACTCTTCTGGGAAGGCTTTCCACTAGATGTTGGAACATTGCTGCTATAACAGCCTCCTCTTCTGGGAAGGCTTTCCACTAGATGTTGGAACATTGCTGCTATAACAGCCTCCACTCTTCTAGGCTTTCCACTAGATGATGGTACATTGCTGCTATAACAGCCTCCACTCTTCTGGGAAGGCTTTCCACTAGATGTTGGAACATTGCTGCTATAACGGCCTCCCGGTCTTCTGGGAAGACTTTCCCACTAGATGAACATTGCTGCTATAACAGCCTCCACTCTTCTGGGAAGGCTTTCCACTAGATGTTGGAACATTGCTGCTATAACAGCCCCACTCTTCTGGGAAGACTTTCCACTTGCTATAACAGCCTCCACTCTTCTGGGAAGGCTTTCCAGTAGATGTTGGAACATTGCTGCTATAACAGCCTCCACTCTTCTGGGAAGGCTTTCCACTAGATGTTGGAACATTGCTGCTATAACAGCCTCCACTCTTCTGGGAAGGCTTTTTTCCACTGGAACATTGCTGCTATAACAGCCCCCACTCTTCTGGGAAGACTTTCCACTAGATGTTGGAACATTGCTGCTATGCCCCACTCTATGGGAAGGCTTTCCACTAGATGTTGGAACATTGCTGCCACTCTTCTGGGAAGGCTTTCCACTAGATGTTGGAACATTGCTGCGGGGACTTGCTTCCATTCAGCCACAAGATCATTAGTGAGGTTGGGCTCTGATGTTGGGCGATTAGGCCTGGCTCACAGTCAGCGTTCCAATTCATCCCAGAGGTGTTCGATGGAGTTGAGGTCAGGGCTCTGTGCAGGCCAGTCAAGTTCTTCCACACCGATCTCGACAAACAATTTCTGTATGGACCTGGCTTTGTGCACAGGGGCATTGTCATGCTGAAACAGGAAAGGACCTTCCCCAAACTGTTACCACAAAGTTGGAAGCAAAGAATCATCTAGAATGTCATTGTATGCTGTAGCGTTAAGATTTCCCTTCACTAGAACTAAGGGTCCTAGCCTGAACCGTGAAAAACAGCCCCAGACCATTATTATTATGACATTGAGCACAGTGATCTGAGGCTTGTATGTGGCTGCTCTGCCATGGAAACCCATTTCATGAAGCTCTCGACGAACAGTTCTTGTGCCGATGTTGCTTCCAGAAGGCAGTTGGGAACTCAGTGGTGAGTGTTGCAACAGAGGACTGACGATTCTTATGAGCTACGCGCTTCAGCACTCTGCGGTCCTGTTCTGTTAGCTTGTGTGGCCTACCACTTCGCGACTGGGCCGTTGTTGCTCCTAGAGGTTTCCACTTCACAATAACAGCACTCAGTTGACCGGGGGCAGCTCTAGCAGGGCAGAAGTTTGACCAACTGACTTGTTGGAAAGGTGGCATCCTATGACGTTGTCACGGAGCTCTTCAGTAAGGCGTACCAGTCTCTCATTCTACTGCCAATGTTTGTCTATGGAGATCGGTTTTATACACCTGTCAGCAACGGGTGTGGCAGAAATAGCCAAATTCACTCATTTGAAGGGGTGTCTACCCCCCTAACCCTCTCCTCCTCTCCAGGACTGTTTGATTCCTCTAATTTGAAGGGGTGTCTACATACTACCCCCCCTAACCCTCTCCTCCTCTCCAGGACTGTTTGATTCCTCTAATTTGAAGGGGTGTCTACATACTACCCCCTAACCCTCTCCTCCTCTCCAGGGTGTCTACATGAAGGGGTGTCTACCCCCTAACCCCTCTCCTCCTCCAGGACTGTCTGATTCCTCTGTACAGTGAAGCTCTCAGCTCCTGTAAACAGCAGGACGTCCAGCCGTGGCTCCACGCACTGAGATACACCATCTACCAGAGACAGCTACTGCTCAGGCTGAAAGGTAGACCGCGTCCCTGTGTGTGTGTGTGTCCCTGTGTGTGTGTGTGTCCCTGTGTGTGTGTGTGTCCCTGTGTGTGTGTGTGTCCCTGTGTGTGTGTGTGTCCCTGTGTGTGTGTGTGTCCCTGTGTGTGTGTGTGTCCCTGTGTGTGTGTGTGTCCCTGTGTGTGTGTGTGTCCCTGTGTGTGTGTGTGTCCCTGTGTGTGTGTGTGTGTCCCTGTGTGTGTGTGTGTGTCCCTGTGTGTGTGTGTCCCTGTGTGTGTGTGTGTGTCCCTGTGTGTGTGTGTGTGTCCCTGTGTGTGTGTGTGTGTCCCTGTGTGTGTCCCTGTGTGTGTCCCTGTGTGTGTCCCTGTGTGTGTGTCTGTGTGTGTCTCTGTGTGTGTCCCTGTGTGTCTCTGTGTGTGTCTCTGTGTGTGTCCCTGTGTGTGTCCCTGTGTGTGTCTCTGTGTGTGTCCCTGTGTGTGTCTCTGTGTGTGTCCCTGTGTGTGTCCCTGTGTGTGTCTCTGTGTGTCCCTGTGTGTGTCCCTGTGTGTGTCCTGTGTGTGTCCCTGTGTGTGTCCTGTGTGTGTCTCTGTGTGTCTCCTGTGTGTGTCTCTGTGTGTGTCTCTGTGTGTGTCCCTGTGTGTGTCCCTGTGTGTGTCCTGTGTGTGTCTCTGTGTGTCCCTGTGTGTGTCCCTGTGTGTGTCTGTGTGTGTCCCTGTGTGTGTCCCTGTGTGTGTCCCTGTGTGTGTCCCTGTGTGTGTCCCTGTGTGTGTCTCTGTGTGTGTCCCTGTGTGTCCCTGTGTGTGTCCCTGTGTGTGTCCCTGTGTGTGTCCCTGTGTGTGTCTGTGTGTGTCTCTGTGTGTGTCTCTGTGTGTGTCTCTGTGTGTGTCCCTGTGTGTGTCCCTGTGTGTGTCTCTGTGTGTGTCCTGTGTGTGTCCCTGTGTGTGTCTCTGTGTGTGTCTCTGTGTGTCTCTGTGTGTGTCCCTGTGTGTGTCCCTGTGTGTGTCTCTGTGTGTGTCTCTGTGTGAGTTGTTTCTGCTCTCTTAAACGCTGTGCTTTATATCTCGCTGTATTTGTGTGGGTGTGTGTGTGTTGTCCCCATCGCTGTGTCTTTGTCATGTGACTCACGTTAACCCTCTCCCTCTTCCTGTGTTCCATTACCCAGGCTCCTCTGCTCCGCTGGATGGCCACCTGATGGAACTATGTCTGACGGCGGTCAAGTTCGCCCGGAAACAGGGGAACATCGCCCTGGCAACGCGTCTGCTGGGCCAGTGCAGCGAGGAGGAGGAGGGGGCGGAGGAGGGGTTGAGCTGTGCGTTCAGGCGTCTGTCACTAGCGGGTGCTGTGGGGGAGAAGTGGGGTCCTGAACTACAGATCGAGAAGGCTAAAGTCCTCTGCACCGCAGGTGAGTGTGTGTGTGTGTGTGTGTGTGTGTGTGTTTTGGCTTTACTCGTCTTTCTCTTTATTCCTCCCCCAACTCTCTCTCATGCCTCCACCTCTCTCCCCTCTCTCCCCTCCTCTCCCCGTCTCCCCTCCAGGTCAGTCCCTGGTAGCCATGGAGATGTTGAGTTCCTGTGCTCTGTCTTTCTGTCGCTCAGGGAAGTGTGAGCGAGCCGCCTGTCGCTCCGTCCTCACTCTGTGTAAGTAGTGGTTCCACTGTGTCACAAATGGCCCCCTATTCCCTACGTAGGGGCTCTTATTGGGGGGTGCAAGGCGTACCAGGGTTGGTACCAGTCTCCCTGTGCATGCTGGGTAATGGATGCCTGATGCTCTGTTCCAACCGTCTGTCTCTGTGTCTGTAGGTAAGTGGCTGCTGGCGGACTGGAAGGACATGACCCCTCAGCTCAAACAGGTGGTGAAGAGGTCAGGGGTCATGACCCCAGGGGTCGCCGCCATGCCCCCCATCAGCCGGAACATCACAGCCCTGCTGGAGCTACCCCTAGAGGACCAGGGCATGCCCCGAATCACAGCTGAGACCACAGGTAGGACACCCCCCCTCCCTGACCCCTCTTCCTCCAGTCTACCCTACACCCTAACCCCTCTTCCTCCAGTCTACCCTACACCCTACCCCTCTCTCTTTGCCTCTTGTGAGTGTAGGAAAACCGGACTTGATCCGGAGCAACTCTACCAGTCTGTACCCTAACCCCTACACCCTAACCCCTCTTTTCCTCCAGTCTGTATCCTAACCCCTACACCCTAACCCCTCTCTTCCTCCAGTCTGTACACACTAACCCCTCTCCCTCCAATCTGTACCCTAACCCCTCTTCCTCCAATCTGTACCCTAACCCCTCTTCCTCCAGTCTGTACCCTAACCCCTACACCCTAACCCCTCTCTCTCTCTGCCTCCATAGTGAGTGTGGGTGTAGGAGAACCAGACTTGGTCCTGGGGCAGTTCTACCAGTCTGTACCCTAACCCCTCTCTCTCTCTGCCTCCATAGTGAGTGTGGGTGTAGGAGAACCAGACTTGGTCCTGGGGCAGCTCTACCAGTCTGTACCCTAACCCCTACACCCTAACCCCTCTCTTCCTCCAGTCTGTACCCTAACCCCTACACCCTAACCCCTCTCTCTCTCTGCCTCCATAGTGAGTGTGGGTGTAGGAGAACCAGACTTGGTCCTGGGGCAGCTCTACCAGTCTGTACCCTAACCCCTACACCCTAACCCCTCTCTTCCTCCAGTCTATACCCTAACCCCTACACCCTAACCCCTCTCTCTCTCTGCCTCCATAGTGAGTGTGGGGGTAGGAGAACCAGACTTGGTCCTGGGGCAGCTCTACCAGTCTGTACCCTAACCCCTACACCCTAACCCCTCTCTTCCTCCATGTCTGGGGGTACTTGGTCTGCTCTAGTCTGTACCCTAACCCCTACACCCTAACCCTCTCTCTCTCTGCCTCCATAGTGAGTGTGGGGGTAGGAGAACCAGACTTGGTCCTGGGGCAGCTCTACCAGTCTGTACCCTAACCCCTACACCCTAACCCCTCTCTCTCTCTGCCTCCATAGTGAGTGTGGGGGTAGGAGAACCAGACTTGGTCCTGGGGCAGGTCTACCAGTCTGTACCCTAACCCCTACACCCTAACCCCTCTCTCTCTCTGCCTCCATAGTGAGTGTGGGGGTAGGAGAACCAGACTTGGTCCTGGGGCAGGTCTACCAGTCTGTACCCTAACCCCTACACCCTAACCCCTCTCTCTCTCTGCCTCCATAGTGAGTGTGGGGGTAGGAGAACCAGACTTGGTCCTGGGGCAGCTCTACCAGTTGTCCACCAGTCAGGCTCCGGAGGTGGCCAAGTCCTGGGCGGCTCTCGCCAGCTGGGCCTATCGTTGGGGACGGAAGGTGGTCGACAACGCCAGGTACATATTCTGACAGTTGTTGTCACGCAGCAGGTTATCGTGAAACACACATGAATATAGACGTGGTGCGTTCTGTGGTAGAAGCTGATAACATGAATATAGACGTGGTGCGTTCTGTGGTAGAAGCTGATAACATGACGTGGTGCGTTCTGTGGTAGAAGCTGATAACATGAATATAGACGTGGTGCGTTCTGTGGTAGAAGCTGATAACATGACGTGGTGCGTTCTGTGGTAGAAGCCGTTGCTGATTAACATTATTTAAAAAATTCTTATGCAATGTTTCTCCTCTCTCCTCCCCTCTCCTTTCTCCTCTCTCTCCTCCCATCTCCCTCTCCTTTCTCCTCTCTCTCCTCCCATCTCCCTCTCCTTTCTCCTCTCTCTCCTCCCATCTCCCTCTCCTTTCTCCTCTCTCTCCTCCCATCTCCCTCTCCTTTCTCCTCTCTCTCCTCCCATCTCCCTCTCCTTTCACCTCTCCTCCCCTACGTCCGTCGGTTCCTTACTCCTCCCATCTCTCTCTCCTTTCTCCTCTCTCTCCTCCCATCTCCCTCTCTCCTCCCATCTCCTCTCATCTTCCTTTCTCCCCTATCTCCGTCGGTTCCTTACTCCTCCCATCTCCCTCTCCTTTCTCCTCTCTCTCCTCCCATCTCTCTCTCCTTTCTCCTCTCTCTCCTCCCATCTCCCTCTCCTTTCACCTCTCCTCCCCTACGTCCGTCGGTTCCTTACTCCTCCCATCTCCCTCTCCTTCCCCTCCCCATCTCTCTCCTCCCATCTCTCTCTCCTTTCTCCTCTCTCTCCTCCCATCTCCCTCTCCTTTCACCTCTCCTCCCCTACGTCCGTCGGTTCCTTACTCCTCCCATCTCCCTCTCCTTTCTCCTCTCTCTCCTCCCATCTCTCTCCTTTCTCCTCTCTCTCCTCCCATCTCCCTCTCCTTTCACCTCTCCTCCCCTACGTCCGTCGGTTCCTTACTCCTCCCATCTCCCTCTCCTTTCTCCTCTCTCTCCTCCCATCTCTCTTTCTCTTTCTCCTCTCTCTCCTCCCATCTCCTCTCCTTTCACCTCTCCTCCCCTACGTCCGTCGGTTCCTTACTCCTCCCATCTCCCTCCTTTCTCCTCTCTCTCTCTCTCCTCCCTCTCTCTCCTTTCTCCTCTCTCTCCTCCCATCTCTCTCTCCTTTCTCCTCTCTCTCCTCCCATCTCCCTCTCCTTTCACCTCTCCTCCCCTACGTCCGTCGGTTCCTTCCTCCTCCCATCTCCCTCTCCTTTCTCTCCTCTCTCTCCTCCCATCTCTCTCTCCTTTCTCCTCTCTCTCCTCCCATCTCCTCTCCTTTCACCTCTCCTCCCCCAGTCCGTGAAGGTTGCCCTTCCCGGAGAGAAGAAGGAGATCTCCCTCTCCCAGAATCTCCCTCTCCTTTCTGCTCTGAATTAGTAACTATTGTTTTAGTATGTCACCAGTCTCCTCTCCTCTCTCTCCTCCCATCTCCCTCTCCTTTACATGGAACTACATAAAAAGAGTTCCAAGAGAACTCCCCTGCGGCGTCAGGTCGGTTCCTTCACTCCTCCCATCTCCCTCTCCTTTCTCCTCTCTCTCCTCCCATCTCTCTCTCCTTTCTCCTCTCTCTCCTCCCATCTCTCTCTCCTTTCACCTCTCCTCCCCCACGTCCGTCGGTTCCTTACTCCTCCCATCTCCCTCTCCTTTCTCCTCTCTCTCCTCCCATCTCTCTCTCCTTTCTCCTCTCTCTCCTCCCATCTCTCTCTCCTTTCTCCTCTCTCTCCTCCCATCTCTCCTCTCCTTTCTGAGACAGCTCTCCTGTCCCTGGCTGGAGGAGCAGGGGGAGGTGGAGGGGTCCAGGGTTCCTTACTCCTCCCATCTCTCTCTCATCTCCTCCCTCCATCCCCCCAGTCAAGGTGAAGGTGTGCCCTTGCTCCCTGGGAGAGGGGTACTGGAGGGGAGATCGCAGGGGGTTCTGGCCCAGAATGCACCAGTGAGGAGGACAGGGACTGGCAGAACATCTTCAGCATCCTGGGTCAGGCCATGTGTCGACCTGCTGGAATACAGGTGTGTGTGTGTGTGTGCTCATGAGGAATGAATGGCAGGGTAACTATTGTTTTAGTATGTCACCATGACTGTCGTTGCCATGGTGCTAGTTAATCTTTCTCCCGTTCTGTGTTCTGAACAGATCGTAGTTCATCCGGATAGAAGTTTAGAACTGAGTCTACATGGAACTACATAAAAGAGTTCCAAGAGAACTCCCAATTTGCCTGTCTGGGAGCTCTTGTCCAGGTCTGGGTTTGGGATTCACCGTCTGCCTGCTGTCCAGTTAACTCTCTCTCCCCCCCTCTCTCCCCTGGGAGCCCCCTCCAGTTCTCTGTCTTGAGCCCCACGAGTTCTGTCCCTCTCTCTCTCTGGGAGCCCACGAGTTCTGTCCAGTTAATCTGTCTGGGAGCCCACGAGTTCTGTCCAGTTAATCTCTCTCCCACCCCCTCTCTCTCTCTCCCCAGCCCCTCTCTCTCTCTCCCCCACCCCTCTCTCTCTCTCTCTCCCCCAGCCCCTCTCTCTCTCTCCCCACCCCTCTCTCTGACCACCCCTCTCTCTCTCTCCCCACGAGTTCTCCTAATCTGTCTCTCTCTCTCTCTCCCCACCTGGGAGCCCTCTCTCTCTCTCTCTCCCCACCTCCTCTCTCTCTCTCTCTCCCCACCTCCTCTCTCTCTCCCCCACCTCCCCTCTCTCTCTCTCTCCCCACCCCCTACTCTCTCTCTGGGAGCCCCAGTTCCCCTCTCTCCCTCCAGGATGAGGACATGGCCCTGCAGCACGAGGAGGATGAGGAGGAGGATGACATGAGTGGATGTGATCTGGAGACAGCTGCTGTCTGCCTGTCCCTGGCTGGAGGAGCAGGGGGAGGTGGAGGAGCCCAGAGGTGGGGGTAGTGGGAGTGATGGAGGGTCTAATCCGTGTCTGGAGGAGGGGTGGTGGACAGGATCTTCAGTCTCTACAGGGTCTCCTGTCTGGGTGCCTACTTCACCTTCCTCAAACTCAACGCTGGACAGGTGGGTGGAACTCCAGTTCTCTGTCAGGGGGACTGGGACTGTCCAGGGGTACTGGCAGGGCGTTAATCTGTCTGGGACTGGCTGGGGTACTGGCAGGGCGTACTGGGACTGGCAGGGGTACTGGCAGGGCGGACTGGGACTGGCAGGGGGGACTGGGACTGGCAGGGGGGACTGGGACTGGCAGGGGACTGGCAGGGGACTGGGAGGGCGTACTGGGACTGGCAGGGGGGGACTGGCAGGGCGTACTGGGACTGGCAGGGCGTATCTGGGACTGGCAGGGGGACTGGGACTGGCAGGGGGACTGGGACTGGCAGGGGGGGACTGGGACTGGCAGGGGGACTGGGACTGGCAGGGGGACTGGGACTGACTTGCCAGTTAATCTGTCTGGGAGCCCTACGAGTTCTGTCTAGTTAATCTGTCTGGGAGCCCTACGAGTTCTGTCTAGTTAATCTGTCTGGGAGCCCTACGAGTTCTGTCTAGTTAATCTGTCTGGGAGCCCTACGAGTTCTGACCAGTTAATCTGTCTGGGAGCCCTACGAGTTCTGACCAGTTAATCTGTCTGGGAGCCCTACGAGTTCTGGACAGTTAATCTGTCTGGGAGCCCTACGAGTTCTGTCCAGTTAATCTGTCTGGGAGCCCTACGAGTTCTGTCCAGTTAATGTGTCTGGGAGCCCTACGAGTTCTGTCTAGTTAATCTGTCTGGGAGCCCTACGAGTTCTGTCCAGTTAATGTGTCTGGGAGCCCTACGAGTTCTGTCCAGTTAATCTGTCTGGGAGCCCTACGAGTTCTGTCCAGTTAATCTGTCTTGGAGCCCTACGAGTTCTGTCCAGTTAATGTGTCTGGGAGCCCTACGAGTTCTCCAGTTAATCTGTCTGGGAGCCCTACGAGTTCTGTCCAGTTAATCTGTCTGGGAGCCCTACGAGTTCTGTCAGTTAATGTGTCTGGGAGCCCTACGAGTTCTGGCCAGTTAATCTGTCTGGGAGCCCTACGAGTTCTGGCCAGTTAATCTGTCTGGGAGCCCTACGAGTTCTGTCTAGTTAATCTGTCTGGGAGCCCTAGTTCTGACCAGTTCTGTTCCAGTTAATCTGTCTGGGAGCCCTACGAGTTCTGGCCAGTTAATCTGTCTGGGAGCCCTGTTCTGGCCAGTTAATCTGTCTGGGAGCCCTACGAGTTCTGTCCAGTTAATCTGTCTGGGAGCCCTACGAGTTCTGGCCAGTTAATCTGTCTGGGAGCCCTACGAGTTCTGGCCAGTTAATCTGTCTGGGAGCCCTACGAGTTCTGTCTAGTTAATCTGTCTGGGAGCCCTACGAGTTCTGGCCAGTTAATCTGTCTGGGAGCCCTACGAGTTCTGTCTAGTTAATCTGTCTGGGAGCCCTACGAGTTCTGTCTAGTTAATCTGTCTGGGAGCCCTACGAGTTCTGTCTAGTTAATCTGTCTGGGAGCCCTACGAGTTCTGGCCAGTTAATCTGTCTGGGAGCCCTACGAGTTCTGTCTAGTTAATCTGTCTGGGAGCCCTACGAGTTCTGTCTAGTTAATCTGTCTGGGAGCCCTACGAGTTCTGTCTAGTTAATCTGTCTGGGAGCCCTACGAGTTCTGTCTAGTTAATCTGTCTGGGAGCCCTACGAGTTCTGTCCAGTTAATCTGTCTGGGAGCCCTACGAGTTCTGTCCAGTTAATCTGTCTGGGAGCCCTACGAGTTCTGGCCAGTTAATCTGTCTGGGAGCCCTGGTTCTGGACAGTTAATCTGTCTGGGAGCCCTACGAGTTCTGACCAGTTAATCTGTCTGGGAGCCCTACGAGTTCTGGCCAGTTAATCTGTCTGGGAGCCCTACGAGTTCTGGCCAGTTAATCTGTCTGGGAGCCCTACGAGTTCTGTCAGTTAATCTGTCTGGGAAGATGAATGTCTGGGAAAGTAGTTAATTGATCCAGTTTTTCTGGGAGCCCTACGAGTTCTGTCTAGTTAATCTGTCTGGGAGCCCTAGTTCTGGCCAGTTAATCTGTCTGGGAGCCCTGTTTCAGTTAATCTGTCTTCATCTAGTTAACTCTGAGAAAGTTCTGGGATGTTGTTAAGGAAGATGCCAGTTAATCTGTATAGCCTTGTCCCTGTCTTCCGAGTTCTGCTAGTTAATCTGTCTGGGAGCCCCATCCATCCATCCATCCATCTGTCTTCCTCCATCCCTCCATGTTAATCTGTCTGGGAGCCCTACGAGTTCTTCTAGTTAATCCTGGGAGCCCCCGAGTTCTGTCAGTTAATCTGTTCCCATCGTTAATCTGTCTGGGAGCCCTACGAGTTCTGTCTAATTAATCTGTCTGGGAGCCCAAGTTCTGCCTGTCTGACCAATCAGTTAATCTGTCAGCCCAAGTTCTGTCAGTTAATCTGTCTAACGAGTTCTGTCTAGTTAATCTTTCTATCATCTAGTTCATCTGTCTGGGAGCGAGTTCGCTAGTTAATCTGTCTGGGAGCCCTACGGTTCTGCTGGTGAAGCACGCCTGGGAGCTGAGTTCTGGTTAATCTGTCTGGGGCTGAGTTCTGTCCAGTTAATCTGTCTGGGAGCCCCAGAGCTGGGAGCCCCTGGGTTCTCGTTAATCTGTCTGGGAGCCCAACCCCCAGTTAACCGCCCCCTGGGAGAGGTTAAAGCCCACAGTTCACCAGTTAATCTGTCTGGGAGCCCCGAGTTCTGGCCAGTTAACTGGGAGTTCTGGCCAGTTAATCTGTCTGGGAGCCCTAGAGGTCTAGTTAATCTGTCTGGGAGCCCCCAGTTCTGTTAATCTGTCTGGGAGCCCTAGAGACCATGGGAGCCCTACGAGTTCTGGCCAGTTAATGTGTCTGGGAATGTGTCTGGGAGCCCTACAGTTCACTGGGAGCCCTACGAGTTCTGGCCCACTGGCCCGAGTTCTGGCCAGTTAATGGTCTGGGAACGTTAACACACAGATGTTTTTCTTCTCGGTATTGCTATTCACTGACTGTTTCTATTCATCTAGAACTTGAGAAAGTTTGGGATGTTGTAGGAAGATGCCTTCTCTTATAGCCTTGGCATCTCTCCCATCCATCCATCCATCCATCTCTTCCTCCATCCCTCCATGTCTCTCTTCTTCCTCCCTCAGGTTCCCATCTGAGGATGACCCCAAGCTGCTGCTGACCAATCAGAACAGCAAGCACTGATGATATCATCGTCCCACTGTTGCCGGCTGCTGGTGAGAGGCTGAACTTGACACCTGACCCCCACTGGCCCCTGGAGAGGTAACACACACAGACCCCACTGACCCCTAGAGAGGTAACACACTGACCCCACTGGCCCCTAGAGAACACACACTGACCCCCACTGGCCCCTAGAGCTAAAACATACTGGCCCCTAGGGAGGACTGACCCCACTGGCCCCTGGAGAGGTAAAACACACTGACCCCCCACTGGCCCCTAGAGCTAAAACATACTGACCCCCACTGGCCCCTGGAGAGGTAAAACACACTGACCCCCACTGGCCCCTGGAGAGGTAAAACACACTGACCCCCACTGGCCCCTGGAGGGGTAACACACAGACCCCCACTGGCCCCTTGAGGGGTAACACACTCAGACCCAGAGGGAGCTCTATATTTCTCTGAAGGCTCCTGTTAGACTCTAGAAAGGAATGAATATTTAATAAACTGACATTCTAGTGTCAGACCTAGAACACATAATGGAGAGATCATCTCCAGTTAGTTGAGACCTTTCCTGCCTCTCCTGTCTCCTGCTAATTCAACCCCTCTCCCCTCCAGCTGTTCTCTCTCCTGTCTCCTGGTAATTCAACCCCTCTCCCCTCCAGCTGTTCTCTCTCCTGTCTCCTGTTAATTCAACCCCTCTCCCCCTCCAGCTGTTCTCTCTCCTGTCTCCTGCTAATTCAACCCCTCTCCCCTCCAGCTGTTCTCTCTCCTGTCTCCTGCTAATTCAACCCCTCTCCCCTCCAGCTGTTCTCTCTCCTGTCTCCTGCTAATTCAACCCCTCTCCCCTCCAGCTGTTCTCTCTCCTGTCTCCTGCTAATTCAACCCCTCTCCCCCTCCAGCTGTTCTCTCTCCTGTCTCCTGCTAATTCAACCCCTCTCCCCCTCCAGCTGTTCTCTCTCCTCTCTCCTGCTAATTCAACCCCTCTCCCCCTCCAGCTGTTCTCTCTCCTGTCTCCTGCTAATTCAACCCCTCTCCCCTCCAGGCATCATCCCCCAGCTGTTCTCTCGTCTGAACCATCCAGAGGCTTACATCAGACAGAGTATCTGTAGTCTGCTGTGTCGCGTTGCCCAGGACTCACCACACCTCATCCTGTACCCTGCTATAGTCGGATCACTGTCTCTGGGAGGAGAGGCCCAGCACGCAGGTACACACACACACACACACACACACACACACACACACACACACTAGAGGTCGACCGATTAATTCGGGACGATTTCAAGTTTTAATAACAATCGGTAAATGGTATTTTTGGACACTGATTCTGGCCGGTTACATTGCACTCCACGAGGAGACTGTGTGGCAGGCTTGACCACCTGTTGCGCGAGTGCAGCAAGGAGCCAAGGTAAGTTGCTAGCTGGCATTAAACTTACTTTATAAAAAACAATCTTCACATAATCACTAGTTAACTACACGTGGTTGATGATATTACTAGTGTAACTAGCTTGTCCTGTGTTGCATATAATCAATGCGGTGCCTGTTAATTTATCATCGAATCACAGCCTACTTCACCAAACGGGTGATGATTTAACAAAAGCGCATTTGTGAATAAAAGCACAATCGTTGCACAAATGTACCTAAACATCAATGTCCCTCACGATAAGCATCAATGTCCCTCACGATAAGCATCAATGTACCTCACGATAAACATCAATGTCCCTCACGATAAACATCAATGTCCCTCACGATAAACATCAATGTCCCTCACGATAAACACCAATGTCCCTCACGATAAACATCAATGTCCCTCACGATAAACATCAATGTCCCTCACGATAAACATCAATGTCCCTCACGATAAACATCAATGTCCCTAAACATCAATGTCCCTCACGATAAACATCAATGTCCCTCACGATAAACATCAATGTACCTAAACATCAATGTCTTTCTTAAAATCAATACACACAAGAATATATATTTTTTTAAACCTGCATTTTTAGTTAAAAGAAATTCACGTTAGCAGGCAACATTAACTAGATAAATTGTGTCACTTCTCTTGCGTTCTGTGCAACAGAGTCAGCATCAACAACAGTTAGGAGCGAGGAGAGGGACAGAAGCTATACTGTTACATTGGCAATACTATAGTGCCTATAAGAACATCCAATAGTCAAAGGGATATGAAATACAAATGGAAGAGAGAAATGGCCCTATAATTACTTTAACTACAACCTTAAACTTCTTACCTGGGAATATTGAACCACCAGCTTTCATATGTTCTCATGTTCTGAGCAAGGAACTGAAACTTCAGCTTTTTTACATGGCACATATTGCACTTTTACTTTTTTAACCTTCTCCGACATTGTGTTTTTGCATTATTTAAACCAAATTGTCTCAACTCGCCATAACATCTTTGTCTCCCAGGAAACAAGCTCCCGTCGGCCCTGCCCACCTTCCTGGGCAGCATGCAGGGTGAGGGGCTGTGTGAGGAAGGGGAGGGGACACTGGGCAGTAACCCCGCCTCCCAGGAGGAAGATGGGCGGGGTGAGGAGTTTCCTGCACTGTGTTCCAGCCAGGACCAGGCCATGATGCATGACTGCTACAGCAAGATAGTGGACAAGCTGTCTGCAGCCAACCCCACTATGGTGTTACAGGTAAACACTTCCCCCTACCACAACCCCACTATGGTGTTACAGGTAAACACTTCCCCCTACTGCAGCCAACCCCACTATGGTGTTACAGGTAAATACTTCCCCCTACCACAACCCCACTATGGTGTTACAGGTAAACACTTCCCCCTACTGCAGCCAACCCCACTATGGTGTTACAGGTAAACACTTCCCCCTACTGCAGCCAACCCCACTATGGTGTTACAGGTAAATACTTCCCCCTACCACAACCCCACTATGGTGTTACAGGTAAATACTTCCCCCTACTGCAGCCAACCCCACTATGGTGTTACAGGTAAACACTTCCCCCTACTGCAGCCAACCCCACTATGGTGTTACAGGTAAACACTTCCCCCCTACTGCAGCCAAACACATTATGGTGTTACAGGTAAATACTTCCCCCTACCACAACCCCACTATGGTGTTATAGGTAATTATACCTCCCCTACTGCTGGTGTTACAGCTAAATGCTTCTCCTCATTACTGGTGTTACAGTTAATTATGTCCCCCCTAGTCCTAGCAAATACTTCCCCCTACTGCAGCCAACCCCACTATGGTGTTACAGGTAAACACTTCCCCCTACTGCAGCCAACCCCACTATGGTGTTACAGGTAAACACTTCCCCCTACTGCAGCCAAACACATTATGGTGTTACAGGTAAACACTTCCCCCTACTGCAGCCAACCCCACTATGGTGTTACAGGTAAATACTTCCCCCTACCACAACCCCACTATGGTGTTACAGGTAAACACTTCCCCCCTACTGCAGCCAACCCCACTATGGTGTTACAGGTAAATACTTCCCCCTACCACAACCCCACTATGGTGTTATAGGTAATTATACCTCCCCTACTGCTGGTGTTACAGCTAAATGCTTCTCCTCATTACTGGTGTTACAGTTAATTATGTCCCCCCTAGTCCTAGCAAATACTTCCCCCTACTGCAGCCAACCCCACTATGGTGTTACAGGTAAACACTTCCCCCTACTGCAGCCAACCCCACTATGGTGTTACAGGTAAACACTTCCCCCTACTGCAGCCAAACACATTATGGTGTTACAGGTAAACACTTCCCCCTACTGCAGCCAACCCCACTATGGTGTTACAGGTAAATACTTCCCCCTACCACAACCCCACTATGGTGTTACAGGTAAATACTTCCCCCTACCACAACCCCACTATGGTGTTACAGGTAAACACTTCCCCCTACTACAGCCAACCCCACTATGGTGTTACAGGTAAACACTTCCCCCTACTGCAGCCAAACACATTATGGTGTTACAGGTAAATACTTCCCCCTACCACAACCCCACTATGGTGTTATAGGTAATTATACCTCCCCTACTGCTGGTGTTACAGCTAAATGCTTCTCCTCATTACTGGTGTTACAGTTAATTATGTCCCCCCTAGTCCTAGCTAGGCTCCCCACTCATGCTGCACATAATTATACCCTCTTGAATAATGTTACGTGGCGTGTAGAGGTTTTTGAAATGGTGAATTAGTGTACTGTCCTTACTGGGGTACAACTGTTTCTAAACGAGGGGAGATCAATTATCTTTTATTTATTTAATTATCGTTTAACTGGCTATTTAACACCATCCGGCATTCAGAGAAAGTGACCTTTCCTCAGTTCACTGATATATATATATATATATATATATATACACAACGTTATTGGTGATAATATGGTGCAAACCATCATGTCCAATATGCTGTTTTCAAAGCTTGATTGTCACCAATAAGTTTTAATTCACTGGGTTAAATGGGTTTGTCTTTCCCTCTGCGAACTGACTGCATCTCCGTGACTGACTGCCGTCTTAGACGGTGCACATTTAAAAAAAATATATATATAACAGGGACACACACAGGGACACACACACACACACACACAGGGACACACACACACACACACACACACACACACACACACACACACACACACACAGGGACACACACTCACAGGGACACGGTCTACCTTTCAGCCTGAGCAGTAGCTGTCTCTGGTAGATGGTGTATCTCAGTGCGTGGAGCCACGGCTGGACGTCCTGCTATATATATATAATATATAATATATAATATAATATATATATATATAATAGGATACTCCTATGCTGTTGTTGATGATCAGTAAGTACCAGAGGTGTGGACTCGAGTCACATGACTTGGCCCCACCTCTGGTAAGTACCCATATTGGTCGTCCTCTAAAATAAAAACCACTTTGAATGAATCGGTCTCCATCCTAGGATCATGTGATGCTCATAAAGAGTATTTACAACTTCTATTATTCAGAAAAAACAAAGTACTGTCAGATACCGTCATCCTGTCTAAAAGGAGATGTTGGGATATGACCCTGCTTGTGTCAGGTGGCGTCCTGTGCTAACCACGTGTGACTCTGTGTGTCTGTCCGTGGTCCCCAGGTCCAGATGCTAGTGGGAGAGCGTCCTGAGCTAACCACGTGTGACTCTGTGGGTCCCCAGGTCCAGATGCTAGTGGGAGAGCGTCCTGAGCTAACCACGTGTGACTCTGTGGGTCCCCAGGTCCAGATGCTAGTGGGAGAGCGTCCTGAGCTAACCACGTGTGACTCTGTGGGTCCCCAGGTCCAGATGCTAGTGGGAGAGCTTCCTGTGCTAACCACATGTGACTCTGTGGGTCCCCAGGTCCAGATGCTAGTGGGAGAGCTTCCTGTGCTAACCACATGTGACTCTGTGGGTCCCCAGGTCCAGATGCTAGTGGGAGAGCTTCCTGTGCTAACCACATGTGACTCTGTGTGTCTGTCCGTGGGTCCCCAGGTCCAGATGCTAGTGGGAAAGCTTCCTGTGCTAACCACATGTGACTCTGTGTGTCTGTCCGTGGGTCCCCAGGTCCAGATGCTAGTGGGAGAGCTGCGGCGCGTGACTCTGCTGTGGGATGAGTTGTGGCTGGGCGTCCTGCAGCAGCAACACATGCACGTCCTGCGCAGGATCCAACAGCTGGAGGACGAGGTCAAGAGAGTACAGAACAACAACACACTACGCAAGTGAGACACACACACACACACACACACACACACACACACTACTAAGGTACACACTACGCAAGTGAGTCACACACACACACACACACACACACACACACACACACACACACACACACACACACACACACACACACACACTACTAAGGTACACACACGCAAGTGAGTCACACACACACACACACACACACACACACACACACACACACACACACACACACACACACACACACACACACACACACACACACTACTAAGGTACACACTACGCAAGTGAGTCACACACACACACACACACACACACACACACACACACACACACACACACACACACACACACACACACACACACACACTACTAAGGTACACACTACGCAAGTGAGTCACACACACACACACACACACACTACTAGGGTACACACTACGCAAGTGAGTCACACACACACACACTACTAGGGTACACACTACGCAAGTGAGACACACACACACACACACACACACACACACACACACACACACACACACACACACACACACACACACACACACACACACACACACACTACTAAGGTACACACTACGCAAGTGAGTCACACACACACACACACACACACACACACACACACACACACACACACACACACACACACACACACACACACACACACACACACACACACACACTACTAAGGTACACACTACGCAAGTGAGTCACACACACACACACACACACACACACACACACACACACACACACACACACACACACACACACACACACACACACACACACACTACTAAGGTACACACTACGCAAGTGAGAGTCACACACACACACACACACACACACACACACACACACACACACACACACTACTAAGGTACACACTACGCAAGTGAGTCACACACACACACACACACACACACTACTAGGGTACACACTACGCAAGTGAGTCACACACACACACACTACTAGGGTACACACTACGCAAGTGAGACACACACACACACACACACACACACACACACACACACACACACACACACACTACTAGGGTACACACTACGCAAGTGAGTCACACACACACACACTACTAGGGTACACGCTACGCAAGTGAGTCACACACACACACACACACACTACTAGGGTACACACTACGCAAGTGAGTCTCACACACACACACACACACACACACACACACACACACACACACACACACACTACTAGGGTACACACTACGCAAGTGAGTCACACACACACACACACACACACACACACACACACACACACACTACTAGGGTACACACTACGCAAGTGAGTCACACACACGCTACTAGGGCACACGAAGTATAGGATTTGATTCATCAAACACCGGTTTCAGAATGACCCCAACTCCCAGTCACAAAACGGTTCATCAATGCACATAAGTAGCAGAATAGTGTGTGGTGGTCCAGTGGTTAGCTCTGCAGGCCCTGTCTCAGGTACTGGGTAGCCTAGGCCCTGTCTCAGGTACTGGGTAGCCTCGGTCCTGGGTAGCCTCGGCCCTGTCTCAGGTACTGGGTAGCCTCGGCCCTGTCTCAGGTACTGGGTAGCCTAGGCCCTGTCTCAGGTACTGGGTAGCCTAGGCCCTGTCTCAGGTACTGGGTAGCCTCGGTACTGGGTAGCCTCGGCCCTGTCTCAGGTACTGGGTAGCCTCGGCCCTGTCTCAGGTACTGGGTAGCCCCGGCCCTGTCTCAGGTACTGGGTAGCCTAGGTACTGGGTAGCCTCGGCCCTGTCTCAGGTACTGGGTAGCCTCGGCCCTGTCTCAGGTACTGGGTAGCCTCGGCCCTGTCTCAGGTACTGGGTAGCCTCGGCCCTGTCTCAGGTACTGGGTAGCCTAGGCCCTGTCTCAGGTACTGGGTAGCCTAGGCCCTGTCTCAGGTACTGCAGCCCGGCCCTGTCTCAGGTACTGGGTAGCCTCGGCCCTGTCTCAGGTACTGGGTAGCCTCGGCACTGGGTAGCCTCGGCCCTGTCTCAGGTACTGGGTAGCCTAGGCCCCGTCTCAGGTACTGGGTAGCCTAGGTACTGGGTAGCCTCGGCCCTGTCTCAGGTACTGGGTAGCCTCGGCCCTGTCTCAGGTACTGGGTAGCCTCGGCCCTGTCTCAGGTACTGGGTAGCCCGGCCCTGTCTCAGGTACTGGGTAGCCCCGGCCCTGTCTCAGGTACTGGGTAGCCCCGGCCCTGTCTCAGGTACTGGGTAGCCCCGGCCCCGTCTCAGGTACTGGGTAGCCTAGGCCCCGTCTCAGGTACTGGGTAGCCTCGGCCCCGTCTCAGGTACTGGGTAGCCTAGACCCCGTCTCAGGTACTGGGTAGCCTAGGTACTGGGTAGCCCCGGCCCTGTCTCAGGTACTGGGTAGCCCGGCCCGTCTCAGGTACTGGGTAGCCTAGGCCCCGTCTCAGGTACTGGGTAGCCTCGGCCCCGTCTCAGGTACTGGGTAGCCTAGGCCCCGTCTCAGGTACTGGGTAGCCTCGGCCCCGTCTCAGGTACTGGGTAGCCTAGACCCCGTCTCAGGTACTGGGTAGCCTAGGTACTGGGTAGCCTCGGCCCTGTCTCAGGTACTGGGTAGCCTCGGCCCTGTGTCAGGTACTGGGTAGCCTCGTTACTGGGTAGCCTCGGCCCTGTCTCAGGTACTGGGTAGCCACTGGGTAGCCTCGGCCCTGTCTCAGGTACTGGGTAGCCTCGGCCCTGTCTCAGGTACTGGGTAGCCTCGGCCCTGTCTCAGGTACTGGGTAGCCTCGGCCCTGTCTCAGGTACTGGGTAGCCTCGGCCCTGTCTCAGGTACTGGGTAGCCTCGGCCCTGTCTCAGGTACTGGGTAGCCTCGGCCCTGTCTCAGGTACTGGGTAGCCTCGGCCCTGTCTCAGGTACTGGGTAGCCTCGGCCCTGTCTCAGGTACTGGGTAGCCTCGGCCCTGTCTCAGGTACTGGGTAGCCTCGGCCCTGTCTCAGGTACTGGGTAGCCTCGGCCCTGTCTCAGGTACTGGGTAGCCTCGGCCCTGTCTCAGGTACTGGGTAGCCTCGGCCCTGTCTCAGGTACTGGGTAGCCTCGGCCCTGTCTCAGGTACTGGGTAGCCCCGGCCCTGTCTCAGGTACTGGGTAGCCCCGGCCCTGTCTCAGGTACTGGGTAGCCTCGGCCCTGTCTCAGGTACTGGGTAGCCTCGGCCCTGTCTCAGGTACTGGGTAGCCTCGGCCCTGTCTCAGGTACTGGGTAGCCTCGGCCCTGTCTCAGGTACTGGGTAGCCTAGGCCCTGTCTCAGGTACTGGGTAGCCTCGGCCCCGTCTCAGGTACTGGGTAGCCTCGGCCCCGTCTCAGGTACTGGGTAGCCTCGGCCCCGTCTCAGGTACTGGGTAGCCTCGGCCCCGTCTCAGGTACTGGGTAGCCTCGGCCCCGTCTCAGGTACTGGGTAGCCTAGACCCCGTCTCAGGTACTGGGTAGCCTAGGTACTGGGTAGCCTCGGCCCTGTCTCAAATACTGGGTAGCCTCGGCCCTGTCTCAGGTACTGGGTAGCCTCGGCCCTGTGTCAGGTACTGGGTAGCCTCGGTACTGGGTAGCCTCGGCCCTGTCTCAGGTACTGGGTAGCCTCGGCCCTGTCTCAGGTACTGGGTAGCCTCGGCCCTGTCTCAGGTACTGGGTAGCCTCGGCCCTGTCTCAGGTACTGGGTAGCCTCGGCCCTGTCTCAGGTACTGGGTAGCCTCGGCCCTGTCTCAGGTACTGGGTAGCCTCGGCCCTGTCTCAGGTACTGGGTAGCCTCGGCCCTGTCTCAGGTACTGGGTAGCCTCGGCCCTGTCTCAGGTACTGGGTAGCCTCGGCCCTGTCTCAGGTACTGGGTAGCCTCGGCCCTGTCTCAGGTACTGGGTAGCCTCGGCCCTGTCTCAGGTACTGGGTAGCCTCGGCCCTGTCTCAGGTACTGGGTAGCCTCGGCCCTGTCTCAGGTACTGGGTAGCCTCGGCCCTGTCTCAGGTACTGGGTAGCCTCGGCCCCTGTCTCAGGTACTGGGTAGCCTCGGCCCCGTCTCAGGTACTGGGTAGCCTCGGCCCCGTCTCAGGTACTGGGTAGCCTCGGCCCCGTCTCAGGTACTGGGTAGCCTCGGCCCCGTCTCAGGTACTGGGTAGCCTCGGCCCCGTCTCAGGTACTGGGTAGCCTCGGCCCCGTCTCAGGTACTGGGTAGCCTCGGCCCCGTCTCAGGTACTGGGTAGCCTCGGCCCCGTCTCAGGTACTGGGTAGCCTCGGCCCCGTCTCAGGTACTGGGTAGCCTCGGCCCCGTCTCAGGTACTGGGTAGCCTAGGCCCCGTCTCAGGTACTGGGTAGCCTCGGCCCCGTCTCAGGTACTGGGTAGCCTCGGCCCCGTCTCAGGTACTGGGTAGCCTCGGCCCCGTCTCAGGTACTGGGTAGCCTCGGCCCCGTCTCAGGTACTGGGTAGCCTAGGCCCCGTCTCAGGTACTGGGTAGCCTAGGCCCCGTCTCAGGTACTGGGTAGCCTCGGCCCCGTCTCAGGTACTGGGTAGCCTAGGTACTGGGTAGCCTCGGCTGCCAGAGGTCATGGGTTTCGTTCTGACCCTCTGCACTTCTCACTCGCTAACTATACAACACTGTCCTGTCTCAACGTGTATGTTTTAACCTCAGTCAAAGGGACATAGATGAACAGTGTGTCTCCTCTGTCAGGGAGGAGAAGGTGGCCATCATGTGTGAGAAGCACTCCGCTCTGATGCGTCCCGTGGTGTTCGCTCTTGACCACGTGAGGAGCATCACCACGACGCCCGCCGAGACCCCCCACGAGACCTGGTTCCAGCAGACCTACGGGGACGCCATCACCTCGGCCCTGGAGAGACTGAAGAGCCCTCACAACCCGGCCAACCCGGCCAGCAGCTGGGTCCCATTCAAACAGGTAGGACCAGGACCGTGGGGGGTTTTGATGTTTCTATGTTAAAGGGAGATGTTTCTATGTTAAAGGGAGATGTTTTTATGTTATGGAGATGTTTCTATGTTAAATGGAGATGTTTCTATGTTAAATGGAGATGTTTCTATGTTAAATAGAGATGTTTCTATGTTAAAGGCAGATGTTTCTATGTTAAATAGAGATGTTTCTATGCTAAAGGGAGATGTTTCTATGCTAAAGGCAGATGTTTCTATGTTAAATGGAGATGTTTCTATGTTAAATGGAGATGTTTCTATGTTAAATGGAGATGTTTCTATGTTAAATGGAGATGTTTCTATGCTAAAGGCAGATGTTTCTATGTTAAATGGAGATGTTTCTATGTTAAAGGCAGATGTTTCTATGTTAAATGGAGATGTTTCTATGTTAAAGGGAGATGTTTCTATGCTAAAGGAGATGTTTCTATGTTAAAGGCAGATGTTTCTATGTTAAATGGAGATGTTTCTATGTTAAATGGAGATGTTTCTATGTTAAAGGGAGATGTTTCTATGTTAAATGGAGATGTTTCTATGTTAAATGGAGATGTTTCTATGTTAAAGGCATATGTTTCTATGTTAAATGGAGATGTTTCTATGTTAAAGGCAGATGTTTCTATGTTAAAGGGAGATGTTTCTATGTTAAAGGGAGATGTTTCTATGTTAAAGGGAGATGTTTCTATGTTAAAGGCAGATGTTTCTATGTTAAATAGAGATGTTTCTATGTTAAAGGGAGATGTTTCTATGTTAAAGGAGATGTTTCTATGTTAAAAATGGAGATGTTTCTATGTTAAATGGAGATGTTTCTATGTTAAATGGAGATGTTTCTATGTTAAATGGAGATGTTTCTATGTTAAAGGCAGATGTTTCTATGTTAAATGGAGATGTTTCTATGTTAAATGGAGATGTTTCTATGTTAAAGGGAGATGTTTCTATGTTAAAGGGAGATGTTTCTATGTTAAAGGCAGATGTTTCTATGTTAAAGGCAGATGTTTCTATGTTAAAGGGAGATGTTTCTATGTTATGGAGATGTTTCTATGTTAAAGGAGATGTTTCTATGTTAAATGGAGATGTTTCTATGTTAAAGGAGATGTTTCTATGTTAAAGGGAGATGTTTCTATGTTAAAGGGAGATGTTTCTATGTTAAATGGAGATGTTTCTATGTTAAAGGCAGATGTTTCTATGTTAAATGGAGATGTTTCTATGTTAAAGGCAGATGTTTCTATGTTAAAGGCAGATGTTTCTATGTTAAAGGGAGATGTTTCTATGTTAAAGGGAGATGTTTCTATGTTAAATGGAGATGTTTCTATGTTATGGAGATGTTTCTATGTTAAATGGAGATGTTTCTATGTTAAATGGAGATGTTTCTATGTTAAAGGGAGATGTTTCTATGTTTGGAGATGTTTCTATGTTAAATGGAGATGTTTCTATGTTAAATGGAGATGTTTCTATGTTAAATGGAGATGTTTCTATGTTAAATGGAGATGTTTCTATGTTAAATGGAGATGTTTCTATGTTAAATGGAGATGTTTCTATGTTAAAGGGAGATGTTTCTATGTTAAAGGGAGATGTTTCTATGTTAAAGGCAGATGTTTCTATGTTAAAGGCAGATGTTTCTATGTTAAAGGGAGATGTTTCTATGTTAAAGGCAGATGTTTCTATGTTAAAGGGAGATGTTTCTATGTTAAAGGGAGATGTTTCTATGTTAAAGGGAGATGTTTCTATGTTAAATGGAGATGTTTCTATGTTAAATGGAGATGTTTCTATGTTAAAGGGAGATGTTTCTATGTTAAAGGGAGATGTTTCTATGTTAAAGGGAGATGTTTCTATGTTAAAGGGAGATGTTTCTATGTTAAAGGGAGATGTTTCTATGTTAAAGGGAGATGTTTCTATGTTAAAGGGAGATGTTTCTATGTTAAATGGAGATGTTTCTATGTTAAATGGAGATGTTTCTATGTTAAAGGGAGATGTTTCTATGTGAAAGGAGATGTTTCTATGTGAAGGGGAGATGTTTCTATGTGAAAGGGAGATGTTTCTATGTGAAAAATGTTTCTATGGAGATGTTTCTATGTGAAAGGGAGATGTTTCTATGTTAAAGGGAGATGTTTCTATGTTAAAGGGAGATGTTTCTATGTTAAATGTTAAATGGAGATGTTTCTATGTTAAAGGGAGATGTTTCTATGTTAAATGGAGATGTTTCTATGTTAAATGGAGATGTTTCTATGTTAAAGGGAGATGTTTCTATGTTAAAGGGAGATGTTTCTATGTTAAAGGGAGATGTTTCTATGTTAAAGGGAGATGTTTCTATGTTAAAGGGAGATGTTTCTATGTTAAAGGGAGATGTTTCTATGTTAAAGGGAGATGTTTCTATGTTAAAGGGAGATGTTTCTATGTTAAAGGGAGATGTTTCTATGTTAAAGGCAGATGTTTCTATGTTAAAGGGAGATGTTTCTATGTGAAAGGGAGATGTTTCTATGTGAAAGGGAGATGTTTCTATGTTAAAGGGAGATGTTTCTATGTTAAAGGGAGATGTTTCTATGTTAAAGGGAGATGTTTCTATGTTAAAGGGAGATGTTTCTATGTTAAAGGGAGATGTTTCTATGTTAAAGGGAGATGTTTCTATGTTAAAGGGAGATGTTTCTATGTTAAAGGGAGATGTTTCTATGTTAAAGGCAGATGTTTCTATGTTAAAGGCAGATGTTTCTATGTTAAAGGGAGATGTTTCTATGTTAAAGGGAGATGTTTCTATGTTAAAGGGAGATGTTTCTATGTTAAAGGGAGATGTTTCTATGTTAAAGGGAGATGTTTCTATGTTAAATGGAGATGTTTCTATGTTAAAGGGAGATGTTTCTATGTTATGGAGATGTTTCTATGCTAAATGGAGATGTTTCTATGTTAAAGGGAGATGTTTCTATGTTAAAGGGAGATGTTTCTATGTGAAATGGAGATGTTTCTATGTTAAATGGAGATGTTTCTATGTTAAATGGAGATGTTTCTATGTTAAAGGGAGATGTTTCTATGTGAAATGGATATGTTTCTATGTGAAAGGGAGATGTTTCTATGTTAAATGGAGATGTTTCTATGTTAAATGGAGATGTTTCTATGTTAAAGGGAGATGTTTCTATGTTAAATGGAGATGTTTCTATGTTAAAAGGGAGATGTTTCTATGTTAAAGGGAGATGTTTCTATGTTAAAGGGAGATGTTTCTATGTTAAAGGCAGATGTTTCTATGTTATGGAGATGTTTCTATGTTAAAGGAGATGTTTCTATGTTAAAGGGAGATGTTTCTATGTTAAAGGGAGATGTTTCTATGTTAAAGGGAGATGTTTCTATGTTAAAGGGAGATGTTTCTATGTTAAAGGAGATGTTTCTATGTTAAAGGAGATGTTTCTATGTTAAAGGGAGATGTTTCTATGTTATGGAGATGTTTCTATGTTAAAGGGAGATGTTTCTATGTTATGGAGATGTTTCTATGCTAAATGGAGATGTTTCTATGTTAAAGGGAGATGTTTCTATGTTAAAGGGAGATGTTTCTAAGTGAAATGGATATGTTTCTATGTGAAAGGGAGATGTTTCTATGTGAAAGGGAGATGTTTCTATGTTAAATGGAGATGTTTCTATGTTAAATGGAGATGTTTCTATGTTAAAAGGGAGATGTTTCTATGTTAAATGGAGATGTTTCTATGTTAAAAGGGAGATGTTTCTATGTTAAAGGGAGATGTTTCTATGTTAAAGGGAGATGTTTCTATGTTAAAGGGAGATGTTTCTATGTTAAAGGGAGATGTTTCTATGTTAAATGGAGATGTTTCTATGTTATGGAGATGTTTCTATGTTAAAGGCAGATGTTTCTATGTTAAAGGGAGATGTTTCTATGTTAAAGGGAGATGTTTCTATGTTAAAGGCAGATGTTTCTATGTTAAATGGAGATGTTTCTATGTTAAATGGCAGATGTTTCTATGTTAAATGGAGATGTTTCTATGTTAAATGGCGATGTTTCTATGTTAAATGGAGATGTTTCTATGTTAAAGGGAGATGTTTCTATGTTAAATGGAGATGTTTCTATGTTAAATGGAGATGTTTCTATGTTAAAGGGAGATGTTTCTATGTTAAATGGCAGATGTTTCTATGTTAAAGGAGATGTTTCTATGTTAAAGGGAGATGTTTCTACGTTAAATTGAGATGTTTCTACGTTAAATTGAGATGTTTCTATGTTAAATTGAGATGTTTCTATGTTAAATGGCAGATGTTTCTATGTTCTGATCCTAGATCTGTGTTTAGTTTTAGGGGATTGAAGACCTCTCTTCACTTCCTGAAGTGTTTCCATTCTCCTTTAAGATTAGGGTTGGGGGAAGGGAAGCTGATCCTAGATCTGTGTTTAGTTTTAGGGGATTGAAGACCCCTTTAAGATTAGGGTTGGGGGAAGGGAAGCTGATCCTAGATCTGTGTGTGAAGGTGCTTTTTGTTTCTGTGAGTGTCCAATGTATCTGAAACCTTTTTAAAATGTATACCGTACTTTTTTTATTGAAGTGGATTTAAATGAAAGTTTTAAATTGTCTCCTAGATCATGCTGAGTCTCCAGCAGAGGGCTCAGAAGAGGACCAGCTATCTGCTGCGTCTGGACCACATCAGCCCCCGCCTGGCTGCCATGGCGACCACTGAGATGGCGTTGCCGGGCGAGGTGTCGGCAACGGACGCGTTGACCATCCAAAGTGTTGGCAACACCATCACCATCCTGCCGACCAAGACCAAACCCAAGAAACTACACTTCCTGGGCTCCGACGGACGCAACTACCCTTACCTCTTCAAAGGTAGAGACCACACACACACACACATTTACATTTAAGTCATTTACGCAACTACCCTTACCTCTTCAAAGGTAGCGACCACACACACACACACACACATGATTAACAACACACCCACCTCTTCAAAGGTAGCGACACACACACACACACACACACACACACACGATGAACGCAACTACCCTTACCTCTTCAAAGGTAGCGACCACACACACACACATGATGAACGCAACTACCCTTACCTCTTCAAAGGTAGCGACCACACACACACACACACACACACACACACACACACACACACACACACACATGATGAACGCAACTACCCTTACCTCTTCAAAGGTAGCGACCACACACACACACACACACACACACACATGATTAACGCAACTACCCTTACCTCTTCAAAGGTAGCGACCACACACACACACACACACACACACACACACACACACACACACACACACGATGAACGCAACTACCCTTACCTCTTCAAAGGTAGCGACCACACACACACACACACACACACACATGATGAACGCAACTAGCCCTACCTCTTCAGACAGAACAACCACCAGGCACACACCAGCAGGAATAGAAGTCTGAACCTAATTCTCCTACTCTCTTCTAACTCTACCTTCTCCCTCCTCCCTCACTTTCTCCACTAACTCACCTCCTTCCTCCTCTCTCTCCCTCCCTCTCCTCTCTCCTCCTAACTCTACCTCCTTCCTCCTCTCTCTCCCTCCCTCTCCTCTCTCCTCCACACACACACCTTCCACATGATGAACCTCCCTCCCTCTCTCTTCCTAACTCTACCTCATTCCTCACACTCCCTCCCACACATCTCTCCTCCTAACTCTACCCCTTACCTCTTCTCTCTCCCTCCCACACCACACACATGATGAACTCTACTCCTTCCTCCTCTCTCTCAAAGGTCTCATCTCTCCACACTAACACACATGATTCCTCAACTCTCCCTCCCCTCTCTCTCCTCCTAACTCTACCTCCTTCCTCCTCTCTCTCTCCCTCCTTCCTCCTCTCTCCTCCTAACTCTACCTCCTTCCTCCTCTCTCTCCCTCCCTCTCCTCTCTCCTCCTAACTCTCCCTCCTTCCTCCTCTCTCTCCCTCCCTCTCCACACAACTCTACCTCCTTCCTCACACTCTCCCTCCCTCTCCCTCTCTCCTCCTAACTCTACCTCCTTCCTCCCTCTCTCTCCCTCCCTCTCCTCCTAACTCTACCTCCTTCCTCCTCTCTCTCCCTCCCTCTCCTCTCTCCTCCTAACTCTACCTCCTTCCTTCTCTCCCTCTCCCTCCCTCTCCTCCTTCCTCCTCCTAACTCTTCCTCCTTCCTCTAACTCTCCCTCTTCCCCCCTCTCCTCTCTCCTCCTAACTCTACCTCCTTCCTCCTCTCTCTCCCTCCCTCTCCTCTCTCCTCCTAACTCTACCTCCTTCCTCCTCTCTCCTCCCTCCCTCTCCTCCCTAACTCTACCTCCTTCCTCCTCTCTCCCTCCCTCTCCTCTCTCCTCCTAACTCTACCTCCTTCCTCCTCTCTCTCCCTCCCTCTCCTCTCTCCTCCTAACTCTACCTCCTTCCTCCTCTCTCTCCCTCCCCTCCTCCTAACTCTACCTCCTTCCTAACTCTCTCCCTCCCCTCCTCTCTCCTCCTAACTCTACCTCCTTCCTCCTCTCTCTCCCTCCCTCTCCTCCTAACTCTACCTCCTTCCTCCTCTCTCTCCCTCCCTCTCCTCTCTCCTCCTAACTCTACCTCCTTCCTCCTCTCTCTCCCTCCCTCTCCCTCTCCTCCTAACTCTACCTCCTTCCTCCTCCTCTCCCTCTCTCCTCCTAACTCTACCTCCTTCCTCCTCTCTCTCCCTCCCTCTCCTCTCTCCTCCTAACTCTACCTCCTTCCTCCTCTCTCTCCCTCCCTCTCCTTTCTCCTCCTAACTCTACCTCCTTCCTCCTCTCTCTCCTTTCTCTCTCTGATTTGACTCTATTCCTCCCTCTCCTTCCTCCTCTCTCTCCCTCTTTCAGGTCTGGAGGACCTCCACCTAGATGAGCGAATCATGCAGTTCCTTTCCATAGTCAACACCATGTTCACCAAGGTAACATCATTGATCGATCATTTAAAATACGAGGCTGGTCCAGCCAGAGACAACACAGAGTACAGGGTATGGGGCCTGTGCTGGTCCAGCCAGAGACAACACAGAGTACAGGGTATGGGTCCTGTGCTGGTCCAGCTAGAGACAACACAGAGTACAGGGTATGGGTCCTGTGCTGGTCCAGCTAGAGACAACACAGAGTACAGGGTATGGGGCCTGTGCTGGTCCAGCTAGAGACAACACAGAGTACAGGGTATGGGTCCTGTGCTGGTCCAGCTAGAGACAACACAGAGTACAGGGTATGGGGCCTGTGCTGGTCCAGCTAGAGACAACACAGAGTACAGGGTATGGGTCCTGTGCTGGTCCAGCTAGAGACAACACAGAGTACAGGGTATGGGGGCCTGTGCTGGTCCAGCCAGAGACAACACAGAGTACAGGGTATGGGGTCCTGTGCTGGTCCAGCCAGAGACAACACAGAGTACAGGGTATGGGGGCCTGTGCTGGTCCAGCCAGAGACAACACAGAGTACAGGGTATGGGGGCCTGTGCTGGTCCAGCCAGAGACAACACAGAGTACAGGGTATGGGGGCCTGTGCTGGTCCAGCCAGAGACAACACAGAGTACAGGGTATGGGGCCTGTGCTGGTCCAGCTAGAGACAACACAGAGTACAGGGTATGGGGCCTGTGCTGGTCCAGCCAGAGACAACACAGAGTACAGGGTATGGGGGCCTGTGCTCGTCCAGCCAGAGACAACACAGAGTACAGGGTATGGGGTCCTGTGCTGGTCCAGCTAGAGACAACACAGAGTACAGGGTATGGGGTCCTGTGCTGGTCCAGCCAGAGACAACACAGAGTACAGGGTATGGGGTCCTGTGCTGGTCCAGCCAGAGACAACACAGAGTACAGGGTATGGGTCCTGTGCTGGTCCAGCCAGAGACAACACAGAGTACAGGGTATGGGGTCCTGTGCTGGTCCAGCCAGAGACAACACAGAGTACAGGGTATGGGTCCTGTGCTGGTCCAGCTAGAGACAACACAGAGTACAGGGTATGGGGTCCTGTGCTGGTCCAGCTAGAGACAACACAGAGTACAGGGTATGGGTCCTGTGCTGGTCCAGCCTAGAGACAACACAGAGTACAGGGTATGGGGTCCTGTGCTGGTCCAGCCTAGAGACAACACAGAGTACAGGGTATGGGGGCCTGTGCTGGTCCAGCCAGAGACAACACAGAGTACAGGGTATGGGGCCTGTGCTGGTCCAGCTAGAGACAACACAGAGTACAGGGATGGGGCCTGTGCTGGTCCAGCCAGAGACAACACAGAGTACAGGGTATGGGGTCCTGTGCTGGTCCAGCTAGAGACAACACAGAGTACAGGGTATGGGGTCCTGTGCTCGTCCAGCTAGAGACAACACAGAGTACAGGGTATGGGTCCTGTGCTGGTCCAGCCAGAGACAACACAGAGTACAGGGTATGGGGTCCTGTGCTCGTCCAGCCAGAGACAACACAGAGTACAGGGTATGGGGGCCTGTGCTCGTCCAGCCAGAGACAACACAGAGTACAGGGTATGGGGGCCTGTGCTCGTCCAGCCAGAGACAACACAGAGTACAGGGTATGGGGGCCTGTGCTGGTCCAGCCAGAGACAACACAGAGTACAGGGTATGGGTCCTGTGCTGGTCCAGCTAGAGACAACACAGAGTACAGGGTATGGGTCCTGTGCTGGTCCAGCCAGAGACAACACAGAGTACAGGGTATGGGGCCTGTGCTGGTCCAGCCAGAGACAACACAGAGTACAGGGTATGGGGGCCTGTGCTGGTCCAGCTAGAGACAACACAGAGTACAGGGTATGGGTCCTGTGCTGGTCCAGCTAGAGACAACACAGAGTACAGGGTATGGGTCCTGTGCTGGTCCAGCCAGAGACAACACAGAGTACAGGGTATGGGTCCTGTGCTGGTCCAGCTAGAGACAACACAGAGTACAGGGTATGGGGTCCTGTGCTGGTCCAGCCAGAGACAACACAGAGTACAGGGTATGGGGCCTGTGCTGGTCCAGCCAGAGACAACACAGAGTACAGGGTATGGGGTCCTGTGCTGGTCCAGCTAGAGACAACACAGAGTACAGGGTATGGGTCCTGTGCTGGTCCAGCTAGAGACAACACAGAGTACAGGGTATGGGGTCCTGTGCTGGTCCAGCCAGAGACAACACAGAGTACAGGGTATTGGTCCTGTGCTGGTCCAGCCAGAGACAACACAGAGTACAGTGTATGGGGCCTGTGCTGGTCCAGCCAGAGACAACACAGAGTACAGGGTATGGGGCCTGTGCTGGTCCAGCTAGAGACAACACAGAGTACAGGGTATGGGGCCTGTGCTGGTCCAGCTAGAGACAACACAGAGTACAGGGTATGGGGTCCTGTGCTGGTCCAGCCAGAGACAACACAGAGTACAGGGTATGGGGGCCTGTGCTGGTCCAGCTAGAGACAACACAGAGTACAGGGTATGGGGTCCTGTGCTGGTCCAGCCAGAGACAATACAGAGTACAGGGGTATGGGGTCCTGTGCTGGTCCAGCCAGAGACAACACAGAGTACAGGGAATGGGGGCCTGTGCTGGTCCAGCTAGAGACAACACAGCAGTACAGGGTATGGGTCCTGTGCTGGTCCAGCCAGAGACAACACAGAGTCCAGGGTATGGGGTCCTGTGCTGGTCCAGCCAGAGACAACACAGAGTACAGGGTATGGGGTCCTGTGCCTGGCTAGGACAACGCAGAGTACAGGGTATGGGGGCCTGTGCTGGTCCAGCTAGAGACAACAGAGTACAGGGTATGGGTCCTGTGCTGGTCCAGCTAGAGACAACACAGAGTACAGGGTATGGGCTCTGTGTAGTTCAACTGTGAAAAATACACCAAACATTAAAGAAATATATTTAAAAAAGATTTAACAAATAATAGAAGTAGTAAAATAGGTGATTAAACCTGAAGGCTTGTTCCAGTAATATTAACTGCTGCTGGGAAAGACGGGCTGTTTCATGTGGTCCACGACTGCTGCTGTTGTCTACAGAGCATAACTCTGTTCTCCTCTAGCCCTGAACCAGCAGGAACGCCCCCATTTCCACGCCCGCCACTACTCCGTCACCGTGCTGGGGACGCGCTCAGGACTCATCCAATGGGTGGACGGGCGCCACGCCGCTCTGGTGCGGCCTCTACAAGCGCTGGCAGCAGAGAGAGGCCGTGCTGCAGGCTCAGAAGGTAATGGTTGTGAGGGTGGAGGTGTGTGTGTGTGTGGGTGATATATTGTAGGAACTTGCTCTGTGAATGTGTAGAGCTCAATTACATTCAACATTGAAACTATGGCAATGCCAGGCACTTTGTTGGGCCTTGAGTTCTGTCTGTACTCATCTCTCATCACTTTCTGTCTCTCGCTCCTCCCCCAGGCCCAGGATCGTTCCAGCAGCAGCCCCAGCCCCTCCCTCTGGTTCCACGGCCCAGTGAGCTCTACTACAGCAAGATAGGCCCCGCCCTGAAGGGGTGGGGCTCAGCCTGATGTTTGCGGCGCGATTGGCCGCTCAGCGTGATGAGGGATGTGAAAACAACTTAAGGAGCTGATGGCGAAAACAACGATCTGAAAACCTGCTGGAAAAGAGCTGTGGTGCTCCTGTACCACGATCTAGCGAGTGGTGGAGGGTCACACAGGTGAGCTGGGGTCAAAGGTCAAACAGGGGTTTACTGTCAGTCAGTCAAGGGTTAGAGGTCACACAGGTTGTGTGGCTGCTTCTTCCTCGTATCCTTTCCTTCATCTGCACTGATGTGAAAACAGCTGATGTGAAAACATGGCTTAACTAAGACTGGATACAGGATCCACTCATAGAGTTGATAAAGGACTCATCTTTGTAGATCTGTTAATTTCCATACTAAAAGGTCCCTCTATCTTACTCTATGGATTCACCTCTATCGGTCCTCGGGTAGGGCACTGCAGCACTGTGGCGGAGCCACCAGAGACTCTGGTTTCATGTCCAGGCTCTGTCGACAGCCGGCCGCGACCGGGGAGGTTCATGGGGCGACGCACAATTGGCCTAGCGTCGTCCGGGTTAGGGAGGGCTTGGCCTGTAGGGTTGTCCTTGTCTCATCGCGCACCAGCGACTCCCTGTGGCGGGCTGGCGCAGTGCACGCTGACCAAGGTTGCCAGGTTCACAGTGTTTCCTCCGACATTGGTGCGGCTGGCTTCCGGGTTGGATGGCGCTGTGTTAAGAAGCAGTACGGCTGGTTGGGTTGGGTTTTGAGGACGCATGGCTTTCAACCTTCGTCTCTCCCGAAAGCCCCTCACGGGAGTTGTAGCGATGAGACAAGATAGTAATTACTAACAACAATTGAATACCACGAAGTTGGGGGTAAATGTAAAAACAAAAGGTCCTCTATCTTCCTCTATGGATCCACCTGGCTAGGCTCTCTGACTCGTGCAGATGAAGGAAAGGAAGCCATTTTGGACTAATGCTTGGGAAGTGGAGACGTCAACAAATGTCAAATTAAACCTTTACTGGTGGCTAATTAATGGGAAATGAACGCTCCTCTTCTTCCTCCTCCTCTTCCTCCTGCCACAGTCCTACGCCAGGTCCACTGCTGTGATGTCTATGGTGGGCTACATCATCGGCCTCGGCGACCGTCACCTTGACAACGTGCTGATTGACATGACGACGGGAGAGGTGGTGCACATCGACTACAACGTCTGCTTCGAGAAAGGTAAATAAATAGTTCTATTTTTGAGGTTTGAACGAGCAGCGACCCCCCTGGTTTAGACAGGTTTCACTGTGATTTCACTGCTGTTTGTCCTGCTGTGGTGTGATGGTGTGTGTGTGTGTGTGTGTGTGTGTGTGTGTGTGTGTGTGTGTGTGTGATTTCTCTCTGTGTGTGTGATGATCTCTCTGTGATGATTCTCTGTGATGATTCTCTCTGTGATGATTCTCTCTGTGTGATGTTTCTCTGATGTGATGTTTCTCTGCGTGATGATTCTCTCTGTGTGATGTTCTCTCTGTGTGATGTGTGATGTTCTGTGATGTTTCTCTGTGTGTGTGTGATGTTCTCTCTGTGTGTGTGTGATGTTTCTCTCTGTGTGTGTGTGATGATTCTTCTGTGTGTGTGATGATTCTCTCTGTGTGTGTGATGTTTCTCTCTCTGTGTGTGTGTGATGTTTCTCTCTCTGTGTGTGTGATGTTTCTCTCTGTGTGTGTGTGGTCTCCAGGGAAGAGTTCTCTGTGTGTGTGTACCTGTGTGTGTGAGAAAGTGCTCTGTGATTGTGTGATGACCTCTGTGTGTGTGTGTGATGAACTCTCTGTGTGTGTGATGACGGCCCTGGGAGTCACTGGGGTGGAGGGCATCTTCAGACTGTCCTGTGAACAGGTACTAGCTAGTGGAACAGTCTCCTGTGAACAGGTACTAACTAGTGGAACAGTCTCCTGTGAACAGGTACTAACTAGTGTGAACAGTCTCCTGTGTGTGTGAACAGGTACTAACTAGTGGAACAGTCTCCTGTGTGTGTGAACAGGTACTAACTAGTGGAACAGTCTCCTGTGAACAGGTACTAACTAGTGGAACAGTCTCCTGTCAACAGGTACTAGCTAGTGGAACAGTCTCCTGTCAACAGGTACTAACTAGTGGAACAGTCTCCTGTCAACAGGTACTAACTAGTGGAACAGTCTCCTGTGAACAGGTACTAACTAGTGGAACAGTCTGTCTGTGAACAGGTACTAACTAGTGGAACAGTCTCCTGTGAACAGGTACTAGCTAGTGGAACAGTCTCCTGTGAACAGGTACTAACTAGTGGAACAGTCTCCTGTGAACAGGTACTAACTAGTGGAACAGTCTCCTGTGAACAGGTACTAACTAGTGGAACAGTCTCCTGTGAACAGGTACTAACTAGTGGAACAGTCTCCTGTGAACAGGTACTAACTAGTGGAACAGTCTCCTGTGAACAGGTACTAACTAGTGGAACAGTCTCCTGTGAACAGGTACTAACTAGTGGAACAGTCTCCTGTGAACAGGTACTAACTAGTGGAACAGTCTCCTGTGAACAGGTACTAACTAGTGGAACAGTCTCCTGTGAACAGGTACTAACTAGTGGAACAGTCTCCTGTGAACAGGTACTAGCTAGTGGAACAGTCTTCAGACTCCTGTGAACAGGTACTAACTAGTGGAACAGTCTCCTGTGAACAGGTACTAACTAGTGGAACAGTCTCCTGTGAACAGGTACTAGCTAGTGGAACAGTCTCCTGTGAACAGGTACTAACTAGTGGAACAGTCTCCTGTGAACAGGTACTAACTAGTGGAACAGTCTCCTGTGAACAGGTACTAACTAGTGGAACAGTCTCCTGTGAACAGGTACTAACTAGTGGAACAGTCTCCTGTGAACAGGTACTAACTAGTGGAACAGTCTCCTGTGAACAGGTACTAACTAGTGGAACAGTCTCCTGTGAACAGGTACTAACTAGTGGAACAGTCTCCTGTGAACAGGTACTAACTAGTGGAACAGTCTCCTGTGAACAGGTACTAGCTAGTGGAACAGTCTCCTGTGAACAGGTACTAGCTAGTGGAACAGTCTCCTGTGAACAGGTACTAACTAGTGGAACAGTCTCCTGTGAACAGGTACTAGCTAGTGGAACAGTCTCCTGTGAACAGGTACTAGCTAGTGGAACAGTCCTGTGAACAGGGACTAACTAGTGGAACAGTCTCCTGTGAACAGGTACTAACTAGTGGAACAGTCTCCTGGGAACAGGTACTAACTAGTGGAACAGTCTCCTGTGAACAGGTACTAACTAGTGGAACAGTCTCCTGTGAACAGGTACTAACTAGTGGAACAGTCTCCTGTGAACAGGTACTAACTAGTGGAACAGTCTCCTGTGAACAGGTACTAACTAGTGGAACAGTCTCCTGTGAACAGGTACTAACTAGTGGAACAGTCTCCTGTGAACAGGTACTAACTAGTGGAACAGACTCCTGTGAACAGGTACTAACTAGTGGAACAGTCTCCTGTCAACAGGTACTAACTAGTGGAACAGTCTCCTGTGAACAGGTACTAGCTAGTGGAACAGTCTCCTGTCAACAGGTACTAGCTAGTGGAACAGTCTCCTGGAACAGTGAACAGGTACTAGCTAGTGGAACAGTCTCCTGTGAACAGGTACTAGCTAGTGGAACAGTCTCCTGTGAACAGGTACTAGCTAGTGGAACATTTCGGAGACTCTTCTGCTGTGGTGCCTTGGGTGACATTAAACTCCTTTAAACTTCCTGGCTTTGTCTGCTGTTGATCACCTCAAACTTCACTTACAGCTTCGTTTTGTTTACCTCTAAACATTTCTAAAACGTTCCTGACACATTTAAAGACATTCCTGAAACGTTTTTAAAAAAATGTTAAGTTTCTGAAACATGCTAATCATATTCTAATCTTCTCTTTTCTGATTGGTCAGGTGGTCCAGATGATGCTAACCTCTCCCCTTTGATTGGTCAGGTGGTCCAGATGATGCTAACCTCTCCTCTTTGATTGGTCAGGTGGTCCAGATGATGCTAATTGGTCAGGTGGTCCCTCTCTCCTCTTTGATTGGTCAGGTGGTCCAGATGATGCTAACCTCTCCTCTTTGATTGGTCAGGTGGTCCAGATGATGCTAACGCTGCTCCTCTTGGATTGGTCACCCTCTGGTGGTCCAGGGGAGGTGCTAACCTCTCCTCTTTGATTGGTCAGGCGGAGAACAAGCAGAGCAAGAGGGAGATGGAGATGACATAACCCTCTCCTCTTTGATTGGTCAGGTGATTCAGGTGAGCGTCGGGAGGGAGGCGCTCCAGCCTCTCTGTCTGTCTGAAATGACACTCGTTCCTTGTAGGGTCGACCTGTATGTTGTGGACTGGACCACATCAGGTGGGCTTCCGGGGCCGTTACCAGATGGGGGCAGCAGGCGGAGACAAGCAGAGCAAGAGGGAGATGGAGAGAGACATCACACGCTCCCTCTTCTCCTCCCTCCGTGGCTGAGATCAAGGTGAGCAGGGAGACGGAGGCACATCCAGCTCTTCTCTGTCTGTCTGAAATGACACTCTGTTCCTTCCCTTCAGGTCTCCTTCCTATCCTTCCTTGGAGCACCCCTCCTTCCTTCACTACCTCCTTCCTTCACCTCCTGTCTTCACTACCCCTCCTTCACTACCTCACCCCCTCTCTTTCTCCTTCCTTCACTACCTCCCTCCTTCACTACCTCCCTCCTTCACTACCTCCCTCCTTCACTACCTCCCTCCTTCACTACCTCCTTCCTTCACTACCTCCTTCCTTCACTACCTCCCTCCTTCACTACCTCCCTCCTTCACTACCTCCTTCCTTCACTACCTCCCTCCTTCACTACCTCCTTCCTTCACTACCTCCTTCCTTCACTACCTCCTTCCTTCACTACCTCCTTCCTTCACTACCTCCCTCCTTCCTTCACTCCCTCCTTCCTTCACTACCTCCTTCCTTCACTACCTCCTTCCTTCACTACCTCCTTCCTTCACTACCTCCTTCCTTCACTACCTCCTTCCTTCACTACCTCCTTCCTTCACTACCTCCCTCCTTCCTTCACTACCTACCTCCTTCCTTCCTTCACTACCTCCCTCCTTCACTTCACTACCTCCTTCCTTCACTACCTCCCTCCTTCACTACCTACCTCCTTCCTTCCTTCACTACCTCCCTCCTTCCTTCACTACCTCCCTCCTTCCTTCACTACCTCCCTCCCTCCTTCACTACCTCACCCCCTCCCTTTCTCCACCTCCCTCCAGGTGAACTGGTTTAAGAACCGTGAGGAGATGTTGGGGGTCCTGCCCCAGGTGGAGGGGGCAGTGGAGGAGTACCTCACCCTGCAGAAGCTGCTCTCTCAGGGGGACAAGATGACAACCAAGATCCTGGAGGAAATGAGCTTCCTGGAGGGGGCTGAGAGCTGCTCAGACCACCTCATACTCACCCTGGAACACAGGTCTGTTACACTCCTGACCTCTAACCCCAGACCACCTCATACTCACCCTGGAACACAGGTCTGTTACACCCCTGACCTCTAACCCCAGACCACCTCATACTTACCCTGGAACACAGGTCTGTTACACTCCTGACCTCTAACCCCAGACCACCTCATACTTACCCTGGAACACAGTTATGTAACCCCTGACCTCTCAACCCCAGTACACCCTGGAACACAGTTCTGACCTGACCTCTAACCCCAGACCATCTCATACTCACCCTGGAACACAGTTATGTAACCCCTGACCTCTAACCCCAGACCACCTCATACTCACCCTGGATCACAGTTATGTAACCCCTGACCTCTAACCCCAGACCACCTCATACTCACCCTGGAACACAGTTATGTAACCCCTGACCTCTCACCCCAGACCACCTCATACTCACCCTGGATCACAGTTATGTAACCCCTGACCTCTAACCCCAGACCACCTCATACTCACCCTGGACACAGTTATGTAACCCCTGACCTCTAACCCCAGACCACCTCTCTCTCCCTGGAACACAGTTATGTAACCCCTGACCTCTAACCCCAGACCACCTCTACTCACCCTGGAACACAGTTATGTAACCCCTGACCTCTAACCCCAGACCACCTCATACTCACCCTGGAACACAGTTATGTAACCCCTGACCAGTCTAACCCCAGACCAGCTCATACTTACCCTGGAACACAGTCTGTTACACTCCTGACCTCTAACCCCAGACCATCTCAGTACTCAGACCTGGGTTATAACCCTGGCCTCTTGCAGAGGGAGTGTCTAGACCAGGGTTCTGAGTCTGGCCAGTGGTACAATGCAACACGGATTAGACACTCTTGAACATGGTCATATAGGACCTGGCTCTGTATGTGATTTTCTCCTCCTCCCCACCAGGTACTCTGAACACACCCAGAGCATCTCGTCAGCTGCCAGTCCAGGAGTTGATCCAGGGCAGCAGGGGGACCTGGACCAGTGGAGTGTCCCAGTACCAAGCAGCCTTCAGCAGCCTGGAGGCCACACAGCTGGCCAGTCTACTGCAGGACATCAGCAGTCACATAGACCTGGGTTAGTGTCTGTAGAGGTGGGAGAGGGGGTTCTGTCTGGCCAGTCTACTGCAGGACATCAGCAGTCACATAGACCTGGGTTAGTGTCTGTAGAGGTGGGAGAGGGGGTTCTGTCTGGCCAGTCTACTGCAGGACATCAGCAGTCATATAGACCTGGGTTAGTGTCTGTAGAGGTGGGAGAGGGGGTTCTGTGTCTGGTTCCAGCTGGCCAGTCTACTGCAGGACATCAGCAGTCACATAGACCTGGGTTAGTGTCTGTAGAGGTGGGAGAGGGGGTTCTGTCTGGCCAGTCTACTGCAGGACATCAGCAGTCATATAGACCTGGGTTAGTGTCTGTAGAGGTGGGAGAGGGGGTTCTGTGTCTGGTTCCAGCTGGCCAGTCTACTGCAGGACATCAGCAGTCACATAGACCTGGGTTAGTGTCTGTAGAGGTGGGAGAGGGGGTTCTGTCTGGCCAGTCTACTGCAGGACATCAGCGGTCATATAGACCTGGGTTAGTGTCTGTAGAGGTGGGAGAGGGGGGGTTCTGGTTCAGCTGGCCAGTCTGCTGCAGGACATCAGCAGTCATATAGACCTGGGTTAGTGTCTGTAGAGGTGGGAGAGGGGGGTTCTGTCTGGCAAGTCTACTGCAGGACATCAGCAGTCACATAGACCTGATTAATTAACCTTCTATCTCTTCCTCCCTCCCCCAGGTCCTCCCCAGCTACGTCCCGGCCACAGCCTTCTGCAGAACGCCGGCCAGGCCCACCTAATCAGCCAGTGCGAGGGCCTGGAGGCTGAGTTGGGCTCCCTGCTGCAGCAGCGCCGTGGGGCCCTGCGAGGCTGTCTGGAGCAACTGCACAGCTATGCCACTGTGGCTCTGCTGTACCCGCGGGCCGTGCTGCTGCGCCACAGGGCCCACCTCTGGAAACAGTGGCTGGAAGAGCTGCTCTGTGACATGACTGCTGACCACTGCCAGCAGATCTCCAGACAGTGAGTTGAGTGGACACATGCTGGCTTTCCCTCTCCTCTCTTTCTTGCCATCTTTCCTTCTCATTTCCTCATTTTCTCTGTCTGTCTCTGTCTGTCTCTGTCTGTCTCTGTCTGTCTCTGTCTGTCTCTGTCTGTCTCTGTCTGTCTCTGTCTGTCTCTGTCTGTCTCTGTCTGTCTCTGTCTGTCTCTGTCTGTCTCTGTCTGTCTCTGTCTGTCTGTCTGTCTGTCTCTGTCTGTCTCTGTCTCTCTCTGTCTGTCTCTGTCTCTGTCTGTCTCTGTCTCTCTTCTCTCTCCTTCTCTCTCTGTCTCTCTCTCTTTCTCTCTCCTGTCTCTCTCGCTCTTTCTCTCTCTAATATTTTATTATTTTCATTAAATGGACAGTTATTTTATCAATCTGTGCTCTACCTTCCTCTCCAAACGTCCCTCCCCTCCAGGTATGAGGTCCAGTTTGCCCCCAGCCTCCCCTTGCGTCGTGCCAGTTCCTGTCCAGCGTTGAGCTGGCCCTGCAGCACCAGGCGTCGGAGACCAACACGCACCCTGCGCCAGGCGGAGCGTGTCAAGGCCGAGGGAGCCACGGTCCACGCGTGTGAAGAACAGCTGCAGGAGATCGAGCATCAGTGTGTTCCTCCTAGAGAACCCAGAGCAGGGCTCTTCAGCTGGGCCACCATCATCTCATCAGCCCTCTGCACCCTCACCAGGTCTGTCTCTGGCTGGCTGTGTGCTGGGGTTAGACGTGGTGGCTGGGGATAGACGTGGGTGGCTGGGTGCTGGGGTTAGACGGGTGGCTGGGGATAGACAGTGGGTGGCTGGGTGCTGGGGTTAGACGTGGGTGGCTGGGGATAGACGTGGGTGGCTGGGGATAGACGTGGGTGGCTGGGTGCTGGGTTAGACGTGGGTGGCTGGGGTTAGACGGGGTGGCTGGGGATAGACGTGGGTGGGTGGGGATAGACGTGGGTGGGTGGGGTTAGACGTGGGTGGGTGTGTGCTGGGGATAGACGTGGGTGGCTGGGGATAGACGGGTGGGTGGGTGTGTGCTGGGGATAGACGTGGGTGTGTGTGTGTGCTGGGGTTAGACGTGGGTGGGTGTGTGTGTGTGGGGATAGACGTGGGTGGGTTGTGTGCTGGGGATAGACGTGGGTGGCTGGCTGTGTGCTTGGGATAGACGTGGGTGGGTGGGGATAGACGGGGTGGGGGATAGACGGGTGGCTGGCTGTGTGCTGGGGTTAGGCGTGGGTGGCTGTGTGCTGGGGATAGACGTGGCTGGCTGTGTGCTGGGGATAGACGTGGGTGGGTTGGTGTGCTGGGGATAGAGCGTGGGTGGGTTGGTGTGCTGGGATAGACGTGGGTGGGTTGGTGTGCTGGGGATAGACGTGGGTGGTTGGTGTGCTGGGGATAGACGGGGTGGCTGTGGCTGTGTGCTTGGGATAGAGCGTGGGTGGTGGGGATAGACGTGGGTGGCTGGCTGTGTGCTGGGGATAGACGTGGCTGGCTTGTGTGCTGGGGATAGACGTGGCTGGCTGTGTGCTGGATAGGACGTGGGTGTGTGTGTGTGCTGGGGATAGACGTGGGTGTGTGTGTGGGTGTGTGTGTGCTGGGGATAGACGTGGGTGGGTGTGTGCTGGGGTTAGACGTGGGTGGGTTGGGTGCTGGGGATAGACATGGGTGGCTGGCTGTGTGCTGGGGATAGACGTGGGTGGGGTGTGGATAACGAGACCAGCCTAGTGGTTGAGGGAGCAACTAGTGTTCCTGATGTCTTGTGGCAGGGTGTGTGTGGTGTAAC
>NW_026288677.1:0-6635 GCF_023373465.1 Oncorhynchus keta
TAGATTGTTTTAGGATGTTAATTGTTTCAATTTGTTGGTCTAGTAGGCCACAATGATTAAACACCTACCCAAATTGGGACGGTTGATGGGAGGAGAATGGGGGATGGACGGAGGACTAAGCCATACATATGTCTCAGCAAGAAGGGATCCGCCCCCTCAATTCCGCATATCAGCACAGGTGTTGGTGACTACTCATTACCTCTGAAGAAAGCTATGATACTGAAACGTCAGGTCTGTTTTTTGTTTGTTTTAATTTCTGAAAGTTCCCTTAACAGATGTTTTCCTTTAACAAGCTATACAAACGGCAGGACTATGGAATCTAGCACATGAAGGCCTCTTGGACTGCAAATTCACTCGAAAGGAAGCTCCAGTGAGAAAATGCCTGGAAAAGGAATAAGGTGAAAGAGGGTCATTGTTTGGGGTGTAGTAGAGACTCAGCTGGGATAACATTTCTGATTGCGGTCATTGTTTGGGGTGGCTGAAGATGACGCTTCCCAGAAGCAACAGGTTTGGGCCTCTGGCTCATTCTATAACTTTAGGGGAGAATATACCCACCTTAAGCTCAGACACTCTTAAAACCTCTTTCGACCCTAAATTGACTAAGCAGTACTTTAAATTATTACAAGCCATCCATCATGTGGAAATTTTTACAAAGGACTGGGTCTTTCCCACCTGTCATGCTGAAACAGGTAGTTAGACTTACAGCTTTCGAGTTGCTGTGCGTTTTGTTGCCAACCTATTTTGCTACCTGACAACTTTACGGTTTTCACTTTTTAATTACCGTTCATATATATATTTATTTATTTTTTCCTCAACTTTTTCACTCCGGACGCTTTATCTGGACACGATTCGTCAGGACCTCCAACAGCCGAAGCTAAGTAGTAACATTAACATGATGCCTTCTAATTGTAGTCGCTGTGCTACAAGCCCAGCCCAGCGTTCAGACAGGGTAATTTCAGTTAGGGCACCGCGTCTGTGCCACCAGTAAGTACAGATAGTAGTATAAATCCCTGGCACAGTCCCGCAGCCGGACAACTTTCTCAAGGTTTCTGGAAGGAAATGCTGTAGGAATGCTCAACCGGTGTCGCTCATTCAGCCGACAGAAACTTTCAACCGGTTTTCCCCATTAAGCAGCGGCTCGGAGTCAGAGGCCGAGTCTTCTCTGGTCTCTACTCCTCCCGTTACGGGGTCTGAGACGCCGAAGCTTCCCACCATTAGCTCTGACAAATTGAAAACTCTAGTCATTGGCGACTCTGGAATCATCCAGCGATCATACACTGTTTACCAGGGGGCAGGGCTACTGACGTTAAGGCTAATCTGAAGATGGTGCTGGCTAAAGCTAAAAATGGTGAGTGTAGAGAGTATAGACCCTAACCCTAACCCTTGATTCACTGTTGTGGTCATCCTGTCTGGGTTGGCGCCCCCCTTGGGTTGTGCCGTGGCGGAGATCTTTGTGGGCTATACTCAGCCTTGTCTCAGGATGGTAAGTTGGTGGTTGAAGATATCCCTCTAGTGGTGTGGGGGCTGTGCTTTGGCAAAGTGGGTGGGGTTATATCCTTCCTGTTTGGCCCTGTCTGGGGGTGTCCTCGGATGGGGCCACAGTGTCTCCTGTCTCAGCCTCCAGTATTTATGCTGCAGTAGTTTGTGTCGGGGGGCTAGGGTCAGTTTGTTATATCTGGAGTACTTCTCCTGTCCTATTCGGTGTCCTGTGTGAATCTAAGTGTGCGTTCTCTAATTCTCTCCTTCTTTCTCTCTCTCGGAGGACCTGAGCCCGAGGACCATGCCCCAGGACTACCTGACATGATGACTCCTTGCTGTCCCCAGTCCACCTGGCCATGCTGCTGCTCCAGTTTCAACTGTTCTGCCTTACTATTATTTGACCATGCTGGTCATTTTTTAACATCTTGGCCATGTTCTGTTATAATCTCCACCCGGCACAGCCAGAAGAGGACTGGCCACCCCACATAGCCTGGTTCCTCTCTAGGTTTCTTCCTAGGGTTTGGCCTTTCCAGGGAGTTTTTCCTAGCCACCGTGCTTCTACACCTGCATTGCTTGGTGTTTGGGGTTTTAGGCTGGGTTTCTGTACAGCACTTTGAGATATCAGCTGATGTACGAAGGGCTATATGAATACATTTGAATGATTGAACTCCTTTTGGCTACTCACTTTCATTTGTACTTTTTTCTCTATCCTTACTTTCACTTTTACACAGGTACACACTACACATGGAAGATCTACGGGACAGCGTTAACTCTGGGGACGCCGATGACTATCCTGACCCCCCCACTCTACATCCAGACTAGCCCCATAATCTCGACGGGGCCTAGTGATCTACATAGACTCTCTGAACAATTCCAGAAGATACGCACCAAGGGGCCAGCCGAATAAAGTTCAGACCGGCAGCCTGGTCTCATCCTAGAAACGTTGCATAATGAACCTCTCTCTGAGGCTCCTACACAACGGGAGAAACATCCCACACCAGTGGGCCTTCTCTCCCACCAGACAGCACCTCTTCACGGTCCCAAAAGGACCCAGCCACCGGATGACTACACCCCTACACCATCACACCGGGGACGTAAAGAAACATCTCCTGATGGCATCCCCAGCAGGCAACCACACTCTACAGCCTACCTCACACCACCCCACTCCAGGACCTCCAGGGTACCTGGTAGACCCACCTCAGACCCTCTACCCAGATTCCCACCCCCTCTTCTTCCCCCCCTACTCCCCCCTCTTACAGGACACCACCACCCCCAAGGCGACCAAGCCAGAATACAGACACCCTGAAAAACAACCCCTTATACAGGGACAGACAACCTGAATACCGGCCCTCTGGCTATGGGACCAGACACGGCGGGTGGAAACCTAGGAGCTACCCCTATTCCAGGTACCCCTCTACCCCACCACATCAACGGATACTCCCAAACACCATGCATACAGAGATGGACATCACACCCCAAAACCCTACATTTGGGGTACACGCCTTAAACCAATCTCCAGACACTCCACGTCTTGGACCCAACCAGTAGACCAGGTTGAGCCACCCACCCACCCCGACCAACACCGTTACCCACACAGCACCACAGGACCGTAACCCCTACACTCGGCACTACTCCTATGAGTACTGGTAGCCCAGCAGATCAGCAGACCCCTAAGGGCACCACCCCGACCCACTCGGTTAACCTGGTCTCACCAACCAGTCACAAAACGGAGGAACACTACACCACTGGGGCACCACCTATCCCCCCCCAACCTCAACACCACAGCACGGTCACTCTCCAAGCTCATTAGAGCTAGACACCACCTGGAGACTATCAGCTTCTATCTCTCTGACAACAACCTACCTCCTGGTTACCTCCACAAGGCTAGAACACTCACGGCCACCTTCACACCATCAGGAGCATCCGATACCACACTAGCGGCACTCTCCACGGCATCCTCACTCTGGATCCAAACTAGCCATCAGATCCTACAACAGCACTACAGGGAGGAACTATCCCACAGATACGCCACACTCTGCAACACACCATCCTGCCCTGACTGGCAGGAAGCCTGGTACCTAGGCATCATATGGGCCCAAAAGCTCATTAGCGAACCACTCTTGGACCATTTACTACAGGACATTAGGGCCTCACTCCCTAACTTCTATGGGAACTGGCCAACTAGAGACAACAGCCAATTCCAACCAGCACTCACCCACTGCCAACCTTACAACGAGGACGAGGTAGATACAACCCTACCGGCCACACACACCAGTAGGACCTCCATCTCCACGGACCCACAGACACCCTACATCGGTACGATACCCCCTGAAGGAAGATACTACTTCCCCTCTCCAGGAATCATCAACCCACACCACTCCAGGGAAAAATATTTCCCCTACCAACACAAAAAAACAAGGATACTCCCTACAACAAGCTGTTTACCTCCACCATACCCGGGGACCCAGCCATACCCTGACTAGGGTGGCACAGGGAGGGCCCCCCCGGTAAACACAAACCCTCCTAAACCACCCCAACATCATACCCCGACCAGGGTGATGAAGGGGAAGGTGCAGAGGGCTAGTGCTAAGGTGGCCTCTGATCTTTCCATGCCATCCCATACCAAAACCAGGGAGGAATGTCATGTAAAGCAGCAGGAGCAGGTTACAACCAAGCCACGGAAACCCTCGGCTAGCCACGTACCACACAGAGACCAGAACCATCCCCCCCCAATCAGAGGGCATTAAAAAGACCATCAAATGGGCAGCCACGGACAATAACCTCCCCACCTTCCAGATACTTACCACCAACCCACCTGCACTTTCAGGACCACCACTCTCACCACAGCACCTATTGGAGATTAACCTTATCGACGATAAAGTACTCATGGATGCAGCATCTCAGGTGGAAAAATCCAACCTCCTTGCTACCACCCCACACCAGGTTAACACTCAGACCACTTCTGAAGCACGAACCTTTCCACCCCCACAGGTTGAGACCTCTCCTCTCCAAACACTGGAAAAATTGAGAGCTCCACGGATCCCAGGGAAAAGACTCCACAAATCCTGTGACCCCCCCCCCCCCACCAACAGAGAGGAGGCCACAGAAACATCACCCACCCACGGCAGGGTTAACTACTACCCCCAATCCTCTACCAACAGTACCCACGTCTCAGAATCTACAGAGACATCAACCCCACCCTCAGATCCCCTAGGGACACCATCGGAGCTAATACCGCCCAACAGGGTGAATAACAGCCACTACAGGAGGAACCCACCAAGAGGCAACAAAAACCAGTGGATAATCAAACCACTCAGACCTTTCCTCATCATGGGGGACTCCAACATCTGCAAGCTACCCCTTATCTACTCGGAACAGGTCCAAATCGAAGCCTACCCAGGAGCCAAGATTAAACACGCCACCAAGATGATAGATAACACTCCTCCTACCCAAAGGAGAACCCCTGGTTACCAAACTAATCCTCTCATTCGGCCTCAACAACAGAGAACTAGGGAACACCACTCAACACCGCACCGACGTCTCCAACCTCTACCACACGGCTACCTTAGCCTTCCCCAACGCAGAGATATTTATCCCGCTCATCAACTACTCTCCCAAAATGCCACTTGAGGATAGAATCAACCTGAACGTCATCAACAGATACATCCAAAACCACCCACACATCCCTCTCCTACCCACACCCTTCAGGACCACCTCCACTGGACTCCCAAGACTGCCACAGCCATTTGGAAATGGTGGAAACAACACACCACATAACACATTACCTCTCTTACCCTGACCAGGGGGAGATGGTACACACCCACGCTGAAGACAGCACTCCCCTTCCCTACCAGGGGGAGATGGTACACACCCACGCTGAAGACAGCACTCCCCTTCCCTACCAGGGGGAGATGGTACACACCCACGCTGAAGACAGCACTCCCCTTCCCTACCAGGGGGAGATGGTACACACCCACGCTGAAGACAGCACCCCCCTTCCCTACCAGGGGGAGATGGTACACACCCACGCTGAAGACAGCACTCCCCTTCCCTACCAGGGGGAGATGGTACACACCCACGCTGAAGACAGCACCCCCTCCCTACCAGGGGGAGATGGTACACACCCACGCTGAAGACAGCACTCCCTCCCTACCAGGGGAGGTGGTACACACCCACGCTGAAGACGGCACTCCCCTTCCCTACCAGGGGGAGATGGTACACACCCACGCTGAAGACAGCACTCCCTTCCCTACCAGGGGAGATGGTACACACCCACGCTGAAGACAGCACTCCCTTCCCTACCAGGGGAGATGGTACACACCCACGCTGAAGACAGCACTCCCCTTCCCTACCAGGGGAGATGGTACACACCCACGCTGAAGACAGCACTCCCTTCCCTACCAGGGGAGATGGTACACACCACGCTGAAGACAGCACCCCCTTCCCTACCAGGGGGAGATGGTACACTCCTACGCTGAAGACAGCACCCCCCCCTCCCTACCAGGGGGAGGTGGTACACACCCACGCTGAAGACAGCACTCCCCTTCCCTACCAGGGGAGATGGTACACACCCACGCTGAAGACAGCACTCCCCTTCCCTACCAGGGGGAGATGGTACACACCCACGCTGAAGACAGCACCCCCCTTCCCTACCAGGGGGAGATGGTACACACCCACGCTGAAGACAGCACTCCCCCTTCCCTACCAGGGGGAGATGGTACACACCCACGCTGAAGACAGCACTCCCCTTCCCTACCAGGGGAGATGGTACACACCCACGCTGAAGACAGCACTCCCCTTCCCTACCAGGGGGAGATGGTACACACCCACGCTGAAGACAGCACTCCCCTTCCCTACCAGGGGGAGATGGTACACACCCACGCTGAAGACAGCACTCCCCTTCCCTACCGAACAGAAGACTAGAAAAATTACTACTTTACCCTCCTCCCAAAAAAAGCAGATTATCTAAAAAGTCAGATAACCCACACACCTGCTCCTGAAACTAGCGTTAACTCACTGTTACCACCCTCGATACCCATAGACACAACACCAATTATTAAAGGCTCTGAGGTGATTAACCTATCACGCTCCTTCTCCCCCTCCCCCACGGAACTAGGCCTCAACTACATCCCTACCACCAAAAACGGGTACCACAT
>NW_026288678.1:0-3033 GCF_023373465.1 Oncorhynchus keta
CACTGTCACCTACTACTAACCAAACACTGTCACCTACTACTAACCAAACACTGTCACCTACTACTAACCAGAACACTGTCACCTACTACTAACCAGAACACTGTCACCTACTACTAACCAAACACTGTCACCTACTACTAACTCAAACACTGTCACCTACTACTAACCAAACACTGTCACTACTACTAACCAAACATGGTCACCTACTACTAACCAAACATGGTCATCTACTACTAACCAAACACTGTCACTACTGCTAACCAAACACTGTCACTACTACTAACCAAACATGGATCATCTACTACTAAGCCAAACACTGTCACTACTGCTAACTCAAACACTGTTACTACTACTAACTCAAACACTGGTCATCTACTACTAACCAAACACTGTTATCTACTACTAACCAAACACTGTCACTACTGCTAACCAAACACTGTCACCTACTACTAACCAAACACTGTCACTACTACTAACCAAACACTGTCATCTGCTACTAACCAAATACTGTCACTACTACTAACCAAACACTGTCATCTACTACTAACCAAACACTGGTCATCTACTACTAACTAAACACTGTCATCTACTACTAACTAAACATGGTCACTACTACTAACTAAACACTGTCACTACTACTAACCAAACAATGTCACTACTACTAACCAAACACTGTCACTACTAGCAACTAAACACTGTCACTGCTACTAACCAAACACTGTCACTACTACTAACCAAATACTGTCACTACTACTAACTAGATACTGTCATCTCACTGCTAACTAAATACTGTCACTGCTGACTGACCAAACACTGTCACTGCCTACTACACTCAAACACTGTCACCACTACTAACCAAACACTGTCTACCTACTACTAACCAAACACTGTCACTCACTACTAACTAAACACTGGTCTACTACTACTAACCAAACACTGGTCACTACTGCTAACTAAACACTGAGTCACTACTGCTAACTAAACACTGTCACTACTACTAACTAAACACTGATCATCTACTACTAAACTAAATACTGTCACTACTGCTAACTAGACACTGTCACTATTGCTAACCAAACACTGTTACTACTACTAACTAAACACTGGTCACTACTACTAACCAAACACTGTCACTCACTACTAACTAAACACTGTCACTACTGCTAACCAAACACTGTCACTACTGCTAACTAAACACTGTCACTACTACTAACTAAACACTGTCACTACTACTAACCAAACACTGTCACTACTACTAACCAAACACTGTCACTACTACTAACTAAACACTGTCTACTACTACTAACTAAACACTGTCACTACTACTAACTAAACACTGTCACTACTACTAACCAAACACTGTCACTACTACTAACTAAACACTGTCACTACTACTAACTAAACACTGTCATCTACTGCTAACCAAACACTGTCACTACTACTAACCAAACACTGGTTCATCTACTAGCTAACCAAACACTGTCACCTACTACTAACTAAACACTGTCACCTACTACTAACTAAACACTGTCACTACTACTAACCAAACACTGTCACTACTACTAACTCAAACACTGTCACTACTGCTAACCAAACACTGTCACTACTACTAACCAAACACTGTCACTACTGCTAACCAAACACTGTCACTACTACTAACTAAACACTGTCATCTACTACTAACCAAACACTGTCACTACTACTAACTAAACACTGTCACTACTGGCTAACCAAACACTGTCACTCTACTACTAACCAAACACTGACATCTACTACTAACTAAACACTGTCACTACTACTAACTAAACACTGTCACTACTACTAACCAAACACTGTCACTACTGCTAACCAAACACTGTCACTACTACTAACTAAACACTGTCATCTACTACTAACCAAACACTGTCACTACTACTAACTAAACACTGTCATCTATTACTAACTAAATACTGTCACTACTGATAACTAAACACTGTCACTACTACTAACTAAACACTGGTCAATACATTATTAACCAAACACTGACACTATATTGCTAACTAAACACTGTCATCATTGCTAACTAAACACTGTTTACTACTACTAACCAAAACACATATAACTAAACACTGTCACTTACTTAACCAAATACTGATACACTACTACTAACCAAACACTGTCACTACTACTAACCAAACACTGTCTAACCAACATTTAATTCAACACTGTTTCACTAACTAAACACTACTATTAACTAAATACTGTTCACTACTACTAACTAAACACTGTCACTACTACTAACCAAACACTGTGCTAACTAAATATCATTACCTAACCAAACACTGTCACTCACTGATAACCAAACACTGTTACATAACTAAACACTGTCACCATTATTTACTAAACTAAACACTGAGCCATTATTAAATACTACATTTTCATTAAGTAACTAAACACTAGTTTACTATCAAGTAACTCAAACACTGTCACTTACATTACTAACTAAACACTGCTACTTACTATTGACTAAGCAACACGGGATACTATTGGCTTAACTAAACACGGGATCACTACTGCTAACTCAAACACTGTCAATACTATTACTAACCAAACACTGTCACTATTATTGCTAACTAAACACTGTCATCTATTGCTAACTCAAACACTGTTTACTACTAAGCTAACCAAACACTGCTACTATTAAGTAACTAAACACTATTGTCACTTACTGGCAACTCAAATACTGTTACTTCTACTATTGCTAACTAAACACTGACACTACTACTAAACTAAACACTGTCACTATTACTAAACCAAACATTGCCACTATTACGAACTTCAACACTGTTACCATTGCTAACTAAACATCTGTCACTACTGCTAACTAAACACTGTTCACTACTTACTAACCAAACACTGTCACTACTACTAACCAAACACTGTCATTCATTGCTAACTAAACACTGTTACCATTAAGTAACTAAACACTGTCACTACTGATAACCAAATACTGTTACCATTACTAACTAAACACTGTCACTATTACTAACCAAA
>NW_026288679.1:0-618 GCF_023373465.1 Oncorhynchus keta
AAAATTCAAGGCACTGTGTATACTGTATCAGTCAAAGGTTTGGACACACCTACTCATTCAAGAGCTTGCAATAATACCCGTATGGAATCATGTAGTAACCAAAAAAGTTAAACTGTCACGGTTCATGAATCCACTGCCTCTCTCTTTCTCTTTCTCTCTCTCTCTCTCTCTCTCTCTCTCTCCTGTGTTTGTGTGGGCGTGGTTCCCAATCTCGGCCTGATTGTCTGCGCCAGCTGGAACCACTTATCTTCCCTTTATATGTTCTGTAACCAGTGTTTCTTGTTGTCAGATCGTTGTTACTTCCCTGAGGTTGTGTCGTGTGTCTGTGCTCTTCTCTCGCCGCCCTTGTGTGGATTATCTGCTGTGCTCCTTCCTACCCATCCGGACACACTCCCCTGGATTTCTCAACATGCTATCATTGGAAGATGCGCCCTAGTCCCTGGGTCGGATTCCGTCTGAGTACAGTCTGTCTGTCCTGTTGCTGTTGTAAACTGTATTCATTAAACCATCGTTGCTTGCATCTTGCATCCGCCTCTGTATTGTCACATAAACAAATCCAAACATATTTAATATTTTAGATTCTTCAAATAGCCACTGTTTGTATTGGTGAAACCTTTG
>NW_026288680.1:0-10000 GCF_023373465.1 Oncorhynchus keta
GGAGGAGGAGCTAACGGTCTCATTAAATCACAGCACACAGCCATAATATGAAGACTAGGAGGAGCTGTGGTCCTTCTGTAGCTCAGTTGGTAGAGCATGGCGCTTGTAACGCCAGGGTAGGGGTTCGATTCCGGGACCACCCATACGTAGAATGTATGCACACATGACTGTAGTCGCTTTGGATAAAAGCGTCTGCTAAATGGCATATGTTATTATTATATTACTAACGGTCTCATTAAATCACAGCACACAGCCATAACATAAAGACTAGGAGGAGCTAACGGTCTCATTAAATCACAGCACACAGCCATAATATGAAGACTAGGAGGGAGGAGCTAACGGTCTCATTAAATCACAGCACACAGCCATAACATGAAGACTATGAGGAGCTAACGGTCCTGCTAAATCACAGCACACAGCCATAACATGAAGACTAGAGGAGGAGCTAACGGTCTCATTAAATCACAGCACACAGCCATAACATGAAGACTAGGAGGAGGAGCTAACGGTCTCATTAAATCACAGACACAGCCATAACATGAAGACTAGGAGGAGGAGCTAACGGTCTCATTAAATCACAGCACACAGCCATAACATGAAGACTAGAGGAGCTAACGGTCTCATTAAATCACAGCACACAGCCATAACATGAAGACTATGAGGAGCTAACGGTCTCATTAAATCACAGCACACAGCCATAACATGAAGACTAGGAGGAGGAGCTAACGGTCTCATTAAATCACAGCACACAGCCATAACATGAAGACTAGGAGGGAGGAGCTAACGGTCTCATTAAATCACAGCACACAGCCATAACATGAAGACTAGTAGGAGGAGCTGAACGTGACCTTTTATGTCTATTCATCTGAACATGTCTTTATTGTGCCTTGCCTCCCTCCAGTCCCTTGACTTCTTGGCACTGACGGAAACATGGATCACCACAGATAACACTGCTACTCCTACTGCTCTCTCCTCGTCCGCCCACGTGTTCTCCACACCCCGCAGAGCTTCTGGTCAGCGGGGTGGTGGCACCGGGATCCTCATCTCTCCCAAGTGGTCTTTCTCTCTTTCTCCCCTTACCCATCTGTCTATTGCCTCCTTTGAATTCCATGCTGTCACAGTTACCAGCCCTTTCAAGTTTAACATCCTTATCATTTATCGCCCTCCAGGTTCCTCGGAGAGTTCATCAATGAGCTTGATGCCTTGATAAGCTCCTTTCCTGAGGACGGCTCACCTCTCACAGTTCTGGGCGACTTTAACCTTCCCACGTCTACCTTTGACTCATTCCTCTCTGCCTCCTTCTTTCCACTCCTCTCCTCTTTTGACCTCACCCTCTCACCTTCCCCCTACTCACAGGCAGGCAATACGCTGACCTCATCTTTACTAGATGCTGTTCTTCCACTAACCTCATTGCAACTCCTCCAAGTCTCCGACCACTACCTTGTATCCTTTTCCCTCTCGCTCTCATCCAACACTTCCCACTGCCCCTACTCGGATGGTATCGCGCCGTCCCAACCTTCGCTCTCTCTCCCCCGCTTTACTCTCTCCTCTTCCATCCTATCTTCTCTTCCCTCTGCTCAAACTTTCTCCAACCTATCTCCTGATTCTGCCTCCTCAACCCTCCTCTCCTCCCTTACTGCATCCTTTGACTCCTTATGTCCCCTATCCTCCAGGCCGGCTTCGGTCCTCCTCCCGCCTCCGTGGCTCGACGACTCATTGCGAGCTCACAGAACAGGGCTCCGGGCAGCCGAGGCGGAAATGGAAAATCCTTCGCCTCCCTGCGGACCTGGCATCCTTTCACTCCCTCCTCTCTACATTTTTCCTCCTCTGTCTCTGCTGCTAAAGCCACTTTCTACCATTCTAAATTCCAAGCATCCGCCTCTAACCCTAGGGAAGCTCTTTGCCACCTTCTCCTCCCTCCTGAATCCTCCCCCTCCCTCCTCCCTCTCTGCAGATGACTTCGTCAACCATTTTGAAAAGAAGGTCGATGACATCCGATCCTCGTTGCTAAGTCAAACGACACCGCTGGTTCTGCTCACACTCCCCTACCCTATGCTCTGACCTCTTTCTCCCTCTCTCTCCAGATGAAATCTCGTCTTGTGACGGCCGGCCGCCCAACAACCTGCCCGCTTGACCCTATCCCCCCTCTCTTCTCCAGACCATTTCCGAGACCTTCTCCCTTACCTCACCTCGCTCATCAACTCATCCCTGACCGCTGGCTACGTCCCTCCCGTCTTCAAGAGAGCGAGAGTTGCACCCCTTCTGAAAAACCTACACTCGATCCCTCCGATGTCAACAACTACAGACCAGTATCCCTTCTCTCTTTTCTCTCCAAAACTCTTGAGCGTGCCGTCCTTGGCCAGCTCTACCGCTATCTCTCTCAGAATGACCTTCTTGATCCAAATCAGTCAGGTTTCAAGACTAGTCATTCAACTGAGACTGCTCTTCTCTGTATCACGGAGGCGCTCCGCACTGCTAAAGCTTAACTCTCTCTCCTCTGCTCTCATCCTTCTAGACCTATCGGCTGCCTTCGATACTGTGTGAACCATCAGATCCTCCTTCCACCCTCTCCGAGTTGGGCATCTCCGGCGCGGCCCACGCTTTGATTCGTCCTGCCTGACAGGTCGCTCCTACCAGGTGGCGTGGCGAGAATCTGTCTCCTCACCACGCGCTCTCACCACTGGTGTCCCCCAGGGCTCTGTTCTAGGCCCTCTCTTATTTCAAGCTATACACCAAGTCACTTGGCTCTGTCATAACCTCACATGGTCTCTCCTATCATTGCTATGCAGACGACACACAATTAATCTTCCTTTCCCCCTTCTGATGACCAGGTGGCGACCGCATCTCTGCATGTCTGGCAGACATATCAGTGTGGATGACGGATCACCACCTCAAGCTGAACCTCAGCAAGACGGAGCTCCTCTTCCTCCCGGGGAAGGACTGCCCGTTCCATGATCTCGCCATCACGGTTTGACAACTCCATTGTGTCCTCCTCCCAGAGCGCTAAGAACCTTGGGCGTGATCCTGACAACACCCTGGCGTTCTCAACCAACATCAAGGCGGTGTCCCGTTCCTGTAGGTTCATGCTCTACAACATCCGCAGAGTACGACCCTGCCTCACACAGGAAGCGGCGCAGGTCCTAATCCAGGCACTTGTCATCTCCCGTCTTGATTACTGCAACTCGCTGTTGGCTGGGCTCCCTGCCTGTGCCATTAAAACCCCTACAACTCATCCAGAACGCCGCAGCCCGTCTGGTGTTCAACCTTCCCAAGTTCTCTCACGTCACCCCGCTCCCTCCGCTCTCTCCACTGGCTTCCAGTTGAAGCTCGCATCCGCTACAAGACCATGGTGCTCGCCACGGAGCTGTGAGGGGAACGGCACCAGTACCTCCAGGCTCTGATCAGGCCCTACACCCAAACAAGGGCACTGCGTTCATCCACCTCTGGCCTGCTCGCCTCCCTACCACTGAGGAAGTACAGTTCCCGCTCAGCCCAGTCAAAACTGTTCGCTGCTCTGGCCCCCCAATGGTGGAACAAACTCCTCACGACGCCAGGACAGCGGAGTCAATCACCACCTTCCGGAGACACCTGAAACCCCACCTCTTCAAGGAATACCTAGGATAGGGTAAGTAAGGGTAAGTAATCCTTCTCACCCCTTCTCCCCCAACAAGATTTAGATGCAAGTGGCTGTTCCACTGGTTGTCATAAGGTGTATGCACCAATTTGTAAGTCGCTCTGGATAAGAGCGCCTGCTAAATGACTTAAATGTAAATGTAAATGTTGTGTTCCGCCCTCCTTTCTCTCTCTCAGCCAATTACATGAGCTGCTTTAACTTATTTACTAACCTCTTTTATTACCTCAGCCAGTTACACGACTTCTGGCGTCTGGACTACTGGGAGGACGACCTGAGGAGGAGGCGGAGATTGCGTTTTAAACCCCTTTGGCTCCACCCACCTTGATGTGTCACTTAAAGCCCTGGAGGACTATGGTTAGTCACCTATCCCAGAATACACTGCAAGTTAGTTAGTTACTTGACCATTTTTAAAGTAGCATCGTGTGCCATTTGGTATCAGCTACAGTTGAAGTCATAAGTTTACATACACTTAGGTTGGAGTCATTAAAACTATTTTTTCAATAACTCCACAAATTTCTTGTTAATTAACAAATTATGGTTTTGGCAAGTTGGTTAGGACATCAACTATGTGCATGACACAAGTAATTTTTCCAACAATTGTTTACAGACAGATTATTTCCCTTATAATTCACTGTATCACAATTCCAGTGGGTCAGAAGTTGACTGTGCCTTTAAACAGCTTGGAAAATTCCAGAAAAATGATGTCATGGCTTTAGAATATTCTGATAGGCTAATTGACATCATTTGAGTCAGTGGAGGTGTACCTGTGGATGTATTTCAAGGCCTACCTTCAAACTCAGTGCCTCTTTGCTTGACATCATGGGAAAATCAAAGAAATCAGCCAAGACCTCAGAAAAAAATTGCAGACCTCCACAAGTATAAACACCATGGGTCCATGCAGCCGTCATATCGCTCAGGAAGGAGACAAGTTCTGTCTCCTAGAGATGAACGTACTTTGGTGAGAAAAGTGCAAATCAATCCCAGAACAACAGCAAAGGACCTTGTGAAGATGCTGGAGGAAACAGGTACAAAAGTATCTATATCCACAGTAAAACGAATCGTATCGACATAACCTGAAATGCCGCTCAGCAAAGAAGAAGCCACTGCTCCAACACTGCCATAAAAATGCCAGACTACGGTCTGCAACTGCACATGGAGACAAAGATCGTACTTTTTGGAGAAATGTCCTCTGGTCTGATGAAACAAAAATAGAACTGTTTGGCCATAATGACCATCGTTATGTTTGGAGGAAAAAGGGGAGACTTGCAAGCCGAAGAACACCATCCCAACCTTGAAGCATGGGGGTGGCAGCATCATGTTGTGGGGGTGCTTTGCTGCAGGAGGGACTGGTGCACTTCACAAAACAGATGGCATCATGAGGATGGAAAATAATGTGGATATATTGAAGCAACATGTCAAGACATCAGTTAAAGCAGTCGCAAATGGGTCTTCCAAATGGACAATGACCCCAAACATACTTCCAAAGTTGTGGCAAAATGGCTTAAGGACAACAAAGTCAAGGTATTGGAGTGGCCATCACAAAGCCCTGACCTCAATCCCATAGAAAAGGTGTGGGCAGAACTGAAAAAGTGCGTGGGAGCAAGGAGGCCTAGTAACCTGACTCAGTTACACCAGCTCTGTCAGGAGGAATGGGCCAAAATTCACCCAACTTATTTTAGGAAGCTTGTGGAAGGCTACCTGAAACGTTTGACCCAAGTTAAACAATCTAAAGGCAATGCTACCAAATACTAATTGAGTGTATGTAAACTTCTGACCCACTTGGAATGTGATGAAAGAAATAAAAGCTGAAATAAATCATTCTCTCTACTATTATTCTGACATTTCACATTCTTAAAATAAGTTGTGATCCTAACTGACCTAAGACAATTTTTACAATGATAAAATGTCAGGAATTGTGGAAAAACAGAGTTTAAATGTATTTGGCTAAGGTGTATGTAAATTTCCAACTTCAACTGTATGTATTAATTGTGTTGTGTAGGTACGGAGGAGGAGGAAGAGGAGGGGCTTAAGTCTAAGAAGACCTTGCGCAGCCAATCACTGGTCAGTCAGAACCTGGAGGCGGAGCTAATGCTGGAGGGAGACGATGACACTGTCAGTCTGCTGCAGGAGAAAGAGATGGACAACCTGGCAGGTCAGACACCTTTGTTCTCTTTCCTGGTTGGTCAGACACCTTTTGTTCTCTTTCCTGGTTGGTCAGACACCTTTTATTCTCTTTCCTGGTTGGTCAGACACCTTTTGTTCTCTTTCCTGGTTGGTCAGACACCTTTTGTTCTCTTTCCTGGTTGGTCAGACACCTTTTGTTCTCTTTCCTGGTTGGTCAGACACCTTTTGTTCTCTTTCCTGGTTGGTCAGACACCTTTTGTTCTCTTTCCTGGTTGGTCAGACACATTTTGTTCTCTTTCCTGGTTGGTCAGACACATTTTGTTCTCTTTCCTGGTTGGTCAGACACATTTTGTTCTCTTTCCTGGTTGGTTCCAGAGATTTTTTCATTCTAGAGGCAATTTGGAGAAATGATCCGGTTTTGGATTCTCTAAACGATTCAACATCAACGGAAATACATTTTAATCGAATCTATAAAAACTTGGTTTTGAATGATTATTAAACAAACAAAACTGACTCGGGCCCAATAGATTAAACATCAAACGGATTTCTACCCAGTCGTCACGAACGAGCAAACTTGTCTAATCTGCCTTTAGGCACTATTTTAGAACGTTCTATTTTCATTACGCATTCTGGCAGGGTAGCCTAGTGGTTAAGAGCGTTGGACTAGGAACCGGAAGGTTGCAAGTTCAAACCCCGAGCTGACAAGGTACAAACCTGTCGTTCTGCCCCCTGAACAGGCAGTTAACCCACTGTTCCTAGACCAGTTAACCCACCTAGACCAGTTAACCCACTGTTCCTAGACCAGTTAACCCACTGTTCCTAGACCAGTTAACCCACTGTTCCTATACCAGTTAACCCACTGTTCCTAGACCAGTTAACCCACTGTTCCTAGACCAGTTAACCCACTGTTCCTAGACCAGTTAACCCACTGTTCCTAGACCAGACTAGACCAGTTAACCCACTGTTCCTAGACCAGTTAACCCACTGTTCCTAGACCAGTTAACCCACTGTTCCTAGACCAGTTAACCCACTGTTCCCAGGCCGTCATTGAAAATAAGAATTTGTTCTTAACTGACTTGCAGAGTTAAATAAAGGTCAAATAAAAACATTACTATATTATTCTATTGCTCCTGTGTTAGCAGTAAGCTACTGTTTAGAGTTCATTCCCAGTTCGAATGAACTCAGGAAAAGGTTTAGCAACGGTATTTTCTGTTCCACACAAAGGCCGGTTATTTTCCTGTCTCTAACCAACCCGAGTGGAACGTCGTTTCGGTGCATAGAATCGTCATAAACTCACGAGCAAATCTGATTGGTTCGTTCTCTTAACCCTTTCCTTTGTGTTGGAGCTCCGTGTGTCTGTTTGGGTTGTAGCAGCGCTGAATGTCACTGGGTTGCCACCACTGCTCTGACATCGCTCGTCCACTTATTTATATATTCTGAATTCAATTCCTTTACTTAGATTTGTGTGTATTAGGTATTTGTATTTTCTGTGTAATTGTTAGATATTGCTGCACTGACTGAACTAGAAGCACAAGCATTTCTGTTGTTAACGCTGGTTATCTGATAGAATCAGAAGCCCCAGTCGGTATCTGTTGTCATTCACATAATAATTGATTGGATTTTGATAGCTCTTTTTCCCAGCTGCTCAGAACTCTACCTACTGTAGTAATGAGGAAAGTTATCTCATCCACCACCGATGTGTAGAACTGACTTACCTCTGTATGTATGTATGCCTGTCTGTCTGTCTGTCTGCCTGTCTGCCTGTCTGTCTGTCTGTCTGTCTGTCTGTCTGTCTGTCTGTCTGTCTGTCTGTCTGTCTGTCTGTCTGTCTGTCTCTGTCTGCCTGTCTGCCTGTCTGTGCCTGTCTGTCTGTCTGTCTGTCTGTCTGTCTGTCTGCCTGTCTGTCTGTCTGTCTGTCTCCGTCTGTCTGTCTGTCTGTCTGTCTGTCTGTCTGTCTGTCTGTCTGTCTGTCTGTCTGCCTGTCTGCCTGTCTGCCTGTCTGTCTGTCTGTCTGTCTGTCTGTCTGTCTGTCTGTCTGTCTGCCTGTCTGTCTGTCTGTCTGTCTGTCTGTCTGTCTGTCTGTCTGTCTGTCTGTCTGTCTGCCTGTCTGCCTGCCTGCCTGTCTGTCTGTCTGTCTGTCTGTCTGTCTGTCTGCCTGTCTGCCTGTCTGCCTGTCTGCCTGTCTGCCTGTCTGCCTGTCTGCCTGTCTGTGATAGGCCCTGTGGTGCTCAGTACTCCAGCCCAGCTGGTATCTCCAGTAGTGGTGGTCCATGGGACTCTCTCCATCACCACCACTGAGATCTACTTTGAGGTGGACGAGGACGACCCTAGCTTCAAGAAGATCCACACCAAGGTAACAATGAGATTGACACCATGGTAACAGTGAGATTGACACATTTACATTTACATTTAAGTCATTTAGCAGACGCTCTTATCCAGAGCGACTTACAAATTGGTGCATTCACCTTATGACATCCAGTGGAACAGCCACTTTACAATAGTGCATCTAAATCTTTTAGGGGGTGAGAAGGATTACTTATCCTATCCTAGGTATTCCTTAAAGAGGTGGGGTTTCAGGTGTCTCCGGAAGGTGGTGATTGACTCCGCTGTCCTGGCGTCGTGAGGGAGTTTGTTCCACCATTGGGGGGCCAGAGCAGCGAACAGTTTTGACTGGGCTGAGCGGGAACTGTACTTCCTCAGTGGTAGGGAGGCGAGCAGGCCAGAGGTGGATGAACGCAATGCCCTTGTTTGGGTGTAGGGCCTGATCAGAGCCTGGAGGTACTGAGGTGCCGTTCCCCTCACAGCTCCGTAGGCAAGCACCATGGTCTTGTAGCGGATGCGAGCTTCAACTGGAAGCCAGTGGAGAGAGCGGAGGAGCGGGGTGACGTGAGAGAACTTGGGAAGGTTGAACACCAGACGGGCTGCGGCGTTCTGGATGAGTTGTAGGGGTTTAATGGCACAGGCAGGGAGCCCAGCCAACAGCGAGTTGCAGCAATCCAGACGGGGGAGATGACAAGTGCCTGGATTAGGACCTGCGCCGCTTCCTGTGTGAGGCAGGGTCCTACTCTGCGGATGTTGTAGAGCATGAACCTACAGGAACGGGCCACCGCCTTGATGTTAGTTGAGAACGACAGGGTGTTGTCCAGGATCACGCCAAGGTTCTTAGCGCTCTGGGAGGAGGACACAATGGAGTTGTCAACCGTGATGGCGAGATCATGGAACGTGCAGTCCTTCCCCGGGAGGAAGAGGAGCTCCGTCTTGCCGAGGTTCAGCTTGAGGTGGTGATCTGTCATCCACACTGATATGTCTGCCAGACATGCAGAGATGCGATTCGCCACCTGGTCATCAGAAGGGGGAAAGGAGAAGATTAATTGTGTGTCGTCTGCATAGCAATGATAGGAGAGACCATGTGAGGTTATGACAGAGCCAAGTGACTTGGTGTATAGCGAGAATAGGAGAGGGCCTAGAACAGAGCCCTGGGGGACACCAGTGGTGAGAGCGCGTGGTGAGGAGACAGATTCTCGCCACGCCACCTGGTAGGAGCGACCTGTCAGGTAGGACGCAATCCAAGCGTGGGCCGCGCCGGAGATGCCCAACTCGGAGAGGGTGGAGAGGAGGATCTGATGGTTCACAGTATCGAAGGCAGCCGATAGGTCTAGAAGGATGAGAGCAGAGGAGAGAGAGTTAGCTTTAGCAGTGCGGAGCGCCTCCGTGATGCAGAGAAGACCAGTCTCAGTTGAATGACTAGTCTTGAAACCTGACTGATTTGGATCAAGAAGGTCATTCTGAGATAGATAGCGGTAGAGCTGGCCAAGGACGGCACGCTCAAGAGTTTTGGAGAGAAAAGAAAGAAGGGATACTGGTCTGTAGTTGTTGACATCGGAGGGATCGAGTGTAGGTTTTTTCAGAAGGGGTGCAACTCTCGCTCTCTTGAAGACGGAAGGGACGTAGCCAGCGGTCAGGGATGAGTTGATGAGCGAGGTGAGGTAAGGGAGAAGGTCTCCGGAAATGGTCTGGAGAAGAGAGGAGGGGATAGGGTCAAGCGGGCAGGTTGTTGGGGCCGGCCGTCACAAGACGCGAGATTTCATCTGGAGAGAGGGGAGAAAGAGGTCAGAGCATAGGGTAGGGCAGTGTGAGCAGAACCAGCGGTGTCGTTTGACTTAGCAAACGAGGATCGGATGTCGTCGACCTTCTTTTCAAAATGGTTGACGAAGTCATCTGCAGAGAGGGAGGAGGGGGGTA